>NC_050514.1:11005203-11062133 GCF_002922805.2 Oryzias melastigma
TCTGTGTATTTCTGACAACAGAATTAAAGTAAACTTTGCATAGAAAGTTAGTGCAACCTCCACAACATGTGGTGGATTGAGTGCTACCCAGTGACAGTTTAAGTTCATTTCATCCAACAGCATATTCGTTTAAACACAAAGCAATTAAATAAGTACATATCTCTGTGAAACAATCACTTCTGACTTGCTTTGATCACCTTTTACTTGGTTTAACAGTATTTTTTCTGTGAAAGTTACAGTTTTCCTCAATCGTAGTATTAAAGTTTGCACCACAACTAAGGCGTTTCTCAAAACATTTAGTGCAAAACCTGCAACAGCAAGTCACTTTCTAAAAAAGCAAGTCAGTAACTCAAAATGTTTTGTTCGTGCTTCAAAAGCAAGTTTTTATGTCAATGAAAGTGTCAGTAAAGTCAAAATAACTCCAGCTTCTTTGAACAATCAAGTCAAAAGATTTCAGCATGTTTTCATTCAGACTCTGGAAGTGCTTCCCAATGTCCTTTAATGTGAGATCAACATTACAGTATGTATCATGCATGGCATTTTGAAAATTATAATTCAAAAGACACTGAATATTCACTTTACACTGTTTGTTTACAACCGTTCACAGCTTTGTGCAAATTTAAATAAAAAAAAAAAAAAAGAACTCCCTTTGGCTCAGTAAACCTTACTGAAGTCGCTGAAACTGAAAAAACTGTAAAACAGACAGTTATGCAAATTAATCATAGACAATGAGGTACTCTTTTCTTTCTGGCCACATATTTTCATCTACGTCAAAGGGAATATTAGCTCTATCAATCCACCAAGGAAAGTATCTTCTTGAGAACCAAATCCACCCTCCGCAGGACTCTGCTGTGATGTCATCACCAGCTGCATTCATACTCTAGCAGGTCATTGGAAATGTGGACCTGGTCATATACCTTTACCCTCCAGGAAGAGAAAACCTCCTCAACTGAATTTAGAAATGGAGAAAAGGGAGAAAGATACTCCACAATCATCCTGTCATGTTTTGACTGCAGCAGAGTGCTGGAAGTTTAAGCAGTGGAGCAAACTTTAAAACTGTTGTGAGAAATGCACCAAAACGATAAAGAAAAACTATTCTTGCTTTTGTCATGTCTGTCAAGTAGGCTGATTAGTCATTCATATAACTAATAAGCTTCATTTCATTGCTTACGTCATCACACACAAACTTGTTGAACATGTCAAACATTGATCTGTTCATTTTATAAATATTTATATTGAATTTCTATGAAATAGTCCATAAATAACTTTTCTCAGGTGAACCTCATTTTATACTGATGGAGAGGGGTGTGTGAACTATTAACTGAAACCAACAAGCAAGATGTTGAGAGAACCACTGTCAGACATTTTGTTGAGAGAACAGGCAGGTGACTAACTGTAATTTTGGGTTGTTCAGCACAAACAAATGTATCTGCACCATCATAGTCATACAAGAGGCTTGCATTGGGACAGGACTTTGTTAAATGTTACATTTAGACTTATATTTCATATAAATGTAGCTCCGATTTGGTGTGGTATAGTGTGCTGTGGTGAAATAGTAAATACATGTTCAAATCTTTAGACTTAATTGTTCAAAGATGCTGGAGTCCTAACTTGTCTTTTTGATGGCACTGACACTTTCCTTGACATAAACGTTTTCTTCTGAAGATTAAATGATCCATTTTGATTGAGGGACTTGATTTTGGAGCAGGAGCTACACATTTGAGTGACTGAATTGACTTTCCATGTTGATAAAGGGGCTTGCTAATGCAGGTTATCTACCATGTTTTGTTTAAATACAGCATGGTGATTAACGGGAAACAGCTGGTAGGAGTGGATTCAGATGCATGATGGGACATGGAGTAAGGAAGGGAACAGATGCAGTCAGTACTCTGGAGAGGGCTCCCTCTGGTGGTCGGAGGACATGACTGGACCCTGACAACAGGCTTACCAGCATTCTAAAAACTTGCGGGACACCTGTGTGCCCCTGTTTGCCCATTTTCACCAACAGACAGCCCATATCCACTTGTACGAAAGACGTGAGATTATTTCTGAAGTTCTCTAACTTAGAGTTAAGAAAATCTCATGCTTTGAACATCAAAACTTGAACTTTTTTTTAATTTTAACAAAGGTTTTGCAGGGTTATTCTGATTTGTTCACCAATGAATAACCCTAAATCATTTTTTATACCTCCAGGCTAAACTGTGACTTGACTGACAATCTGATTGGCTCCACACAGGTCTCCACCCATGCATACAACCAAACACAAACCATGTACTGGGCTCAAATTTTCTCATGGTCATGCTGTCTCTCTATTTAAGTTCCCTGCTGGATTAGCGCTTCATTAAAACCAGAGCGCTGGTTGCCATGGAGACATCTACCACAAAGGGAAAATGGATCATCTTTCTACATTGTCAGAACAGTGTCAATGTGAATTGTACCTCCCACAGATTGCAGTGACACCGTTTTTCCAAGATGCTGGAGACATTTGCAATTTTTGCATGTTTCTCAGCCTCACTTGAAGTGGGTGCACCTATTTACTGCATGTGTCAGGATTTTTATAGCCACAAAGAATTGGTACAAAATGTGTCACCCTGCTCCCCTAAAGAAAATGTCATTTTTTTTAGGCTGGTCTTTTTGAGGGCCACTAATAGCAAACACCAAATATTCACTTTTTGGCTTTTTAGTGCAGCTTTAATGCAAAATCCAGTTAGTTTCTTGCCAAACATCAGAAGGGAAAAGTTGTACAAAATGTTTTTCCCCTTTTTCTTAAAACTTTTATTTCAATCAACTTTAAATTGTTTTATAGAATTGAAAGTTTGATGCAGGTCAGTTTTATCTCCTTTTGTTTAATTTCTGTCAGAATTATATGAATGAATTTTTAGAATTATCAGTAAAAAGGATGTGTTTATAGAAAATAAGCATATAAAATTTAAAAAAATGTAAACACTAAATTAAAAAATATATAAATTTCTGCTTTCATTATTTTAAAATTAAGAAAAATTGCACATTCTGTTTAGCTTTGATTTTCTGCTGATTAATAATGATATTTTAAGGCCCTTTCCGAGGAATTAGTGTTTTTGTTGCATTGGTAATTTTAAGCTGGGCAGTAAACTAGTGGGGGAGAGTGTAAAGTTGATGGGAAATGAAGGCAGGCTCACTCCGCACCAACAGTCCACAACTCAAAGGCAAATTTCTAATGAACCTCTGAAGCTTTGCAGAAACTGTCCAAAAAAAACAAACAAAAAAAAAATAGTTTTTTTAAATTATTTATTTTGGCTAAAAACAGCAAAATATTAATTAAAAAAGACAATTGGTAACGATTTTAAAATAGGTCAGAAGATGGTGGGACTTTAAGACATTGTGTTTGCTACAGTTTTTAGCTTTTGATATGTAATTTGCTGCACATTCACTGGGGGAAAAAAAATATTGATTTGTCGATATATTGCAATACTTCATTTGGTAATCGATTTAAAATGCTGTCATGGAGATATTTAATTAAGTTTTCTTTACACCATGAATTTGCTTGGGCAAAAGCAACTGAGAAACAAGTGCAGTGCTTAGCATTGGGATCATTAGATAAAATTCATTTGAACATTTTATTACAATTAATTAATATTCAGGTAGAGTTTTTTTCTAAGTCCTACTCTAAAAAAAAGAGTGAAACATTGTTCTGATACAGTCTTGGGATTTATATATCATGATCTATGTATTGCATTGGGATATGTGCTTTATCGCCAGGCTCTTGCTAATACTAACCCCTAATATCCACTGTTAACTGGCTAACTAGTCAAATTTTGTCGCCTGTTCTTAAATTTTGACCTTCTATACCGTAATCATTTAGCTGGTATGACCCTTATGAGTCTACGTTTCATACTTTTAGTGAAAAAGTAAGAGTGTGCAAACTTTATAATGATAAGATTTAGAATATGTTTATTAAATTCCAACATGAAAACTATATAAAAACTACATGCATGAAGCTCATGGATGAGTTTCAAGAGAGACTGAGCTCTGCAGAAGTCTAATATTCTGCTTCATGTTCACATTTCTGGTCCTTGTAAAACGTTCATGCTCCCTCTCAAGCAAACAAAGCCGCTGTAGACTAACATTATGCTGTTTAGTCTCAGGGCAATAACACGGTGCGTTTCTATTCATACCCACACGGCCCACACACTCAACTCTCCATTTCACTTCAGGCCACAGAAGAACACAGCCTTATTGGCAGGATCAAAGAAGCTCTGCTTGTTGTTATTACTGGCATATCTTTTAGCCTCTGCAATATTGCAGGAGAGTCAACATGGCACACACACACACACACATGCACACGCATGCACACACTCAGTGTCAACGATAAGTGAGCCTGGGGCAGTAAGACGGGAGGCTGATGCCATCTGGTGCCCAGCATTCCCGCTGAGCAGCAGTGAGCCCCACACCTGTGGTGATGGTGACGCCTGAGACAATTGTAGGACCACCAGCTGCACACCCACCTGCCCCGCACACTAACACTCAAAAAATATTCAAGTCCATTGCTCAAATAGACGATAGATGAACATTTTTAAGTTTACCTTTACTCACTTCTCAAAAGGACCCAGATTTTCCAGATGTTTGTGTGCTGTTATTTCATTTCAGTATATGTGTAATATAACAACACTGAATGATTATGATCAAGAATTGTAGCATAATGGGGTTTTAAGACATAATTTGGACTTCTAATTTATCTCTTTTGACATGTAAATGACTGAAATTCATTTTTCAGCTGGATGGCTCGGTTGGTTAAAGGTTCAGTTCATCCAGTCTGGGTCAAAACCTTTCATGCTACCTCCTGACTATGTAGCCACATCAGTCCCCAGCCCAGATAAAATACAGGGTTGTGTCAGGAAGGGCATCAGGTGTGAAAAACTCTACTAAACCACCTGTGTGAAGCAGTAAAAGCTACTTCACCATGGCAACCAGTGAAGGGATAAGGGGGATAAACAATATATATATATATATATATATTTTTTCCAATATGTCTCAAAAGAAAAAAATATATGGATGTGCCTGTATAATTTAGCTGACCCACATGTTTAGGTTAGATTAGATATTTTGATAAATTTGCATTTAATACATTTTTTTGCAAAAACAAATCCACACTACAACACACAAACTTTTCACCTGCAGGAAATTAAACCACCAACCTTCCTCTCTGCAAAGTGACAATTCATTTCATCCACTTTAATATTGGATCAAAACATTTCTACACTGCAAACTATTTGATGTGTACAACAATTTAAAACTTTGTTAAGATATTTTACCAGGCTTTTTTGTAAGGGCCTATAACATGCTTTTCTAAAGCCTTTCAGAGTAAACAATATCCATATATATTATCTTTGGCACACTAAAGAATACATTATTTATGAAATACGAGTTATTTTTGTGAACCCTTTTGTTATCCTGAAGTATGACGACTTGATCTCTGAGGCTCCGCCTTTAGCTCCTTGTGGGTGCTTCCCATTTTATGTCATCCTAGAGCTGGCCTCAGCAGCGATTCACCCAGGAAAAACAAACAACATGCAAACTTTTGCAAATATGGATGGGGTTGTTTTTTGTGAGGAATAAACAGTATAATACACTTAAAAGCTCAAAAAGTTGATATTATATGATACAGGCCCTATAATTTATCTTTGCTCTACAGTTTTCTAAACTTTTATCAAAATTGATTTAAGACACTTGATTTAAGAACCGAAAAACTCAAATTACACTTTAATTAAAGACTCAATTTGAAGTATTTTATTTTAAAGTTCAACAAATGTCAGTAAATTAGACAGACAATCATTATTATTATGGAAACAAACATTTAGATTTATTTTCAAAGAAGAAGTGCTAGTTTCAGATTGTGAAGATGAGAAAACACGTATGGAGATCATATTCTCTTTTTGATGACATTTGGTCTAAAATGAGTCATTTCCACTTATTACACTATTTTTCATTATAATCAAAATGAATTGTAATTTAGTATAAAACAAAAAAGAATACAAACCATTTGGAAGTAGCAAAAAAAAAACAACTTATTATTGATATTTAATTTGAAGTAGTTCATGACATTTAGCTTTTTAGTACATTTAGCTTTTTAAATTTATCTTGAATGCTTGTGTGGAACTCATTGTTTTTAGATTTTATCGTATGACAGAACCAATCTGCAAAAACAAGAACATCAAGTATTTCTTTACTTTAACACTTTCCACTGATCTTGGAAGGCCTCACTGTTGGCTAATCAAGTTTTTCTACACTGAACACATTCAACCTTGTCTTTATGGGCTGCAATCAGAGCTTCAAGTAAAGCAGCCGTATAGCTGTATATTCTTTAATATTTTTTCCACATAGTTGTTTTTATTTGATTGTTCAAAATGCCTTCAGTTGTTGAGGAACCAAGATTGCCCTTAAAAATAAGTTAGGAGTGTTTCCTAAAAAGCAACCACACAAGGCTTGCATAGCTCAGAGGAAATTATATTTACCTCATTAGATGCAAAAGCATATTTCATGAAGCTCCAGCCACCTCAATGACAGTCTTAAATCCTCCTGTGAACTTATTCCGTTTCTGACCCATCTTTTTAACTCTCCTCTCACACCTCGCCAGTGGAGAATTTGCCAATCCTGGTATTCTGTAGTAAATACCAAACATCTAAGCACAACTCCGAGCTGTGCCCGTCGGGCCCTCGTATCCCCCTCATGGAGTCTGTTTCTAACAGTTTGAGCAGACACGAGCACATTTGTGGCCTGCTGGGGGTCATTCTGCAGGACTCTGGCAGTGCTCCTCCTGTTTCTCCTTACACAAAGGAGGAGGTAGTGGTCCTGAAGTGGGGTTATTGGCCTCCTCCACATGTCCTGATGTAGTGGAATGTCTCCTGGTAGCGCCTCCATGCTCTGGACACCAGGCTGACACACATAGAAAACCTTCCTGCATCAGCTCACATTGAGTGCCGTCCTGGATGAGTTACATTAGCTGGACCTCTTGTGTGGGTTGAAGACCCCGTCTCATGGAGTGACAACACTGTCTGTATACAAAAGTCACCAAAATATCTGCCAGAAACCAAAAGGACGGAGAAGTAGTCTGTGGTCACCACCTGCAGAACCACTCTTTTATCGAAGGGATCTTGCTGATCTTCTAATGTTTCAACATGTTTTATTCCACTTGAACAAATAAAAAAAATGTAAAAAACTGATTTTCAGTCAGTGTCGCTTCCTAAATGAACAGTTTGATTACACAGAAGTGTGATTGACTTTAATAAGAATCTATTCAGAGTCATAGATGTAAATATACCAGATTATAGATTATGCTTCTGTGTTGTTCGTATCAATGCAACGTTGATGACACACATTCCATCTTTTAAAACTTGAGTTCAGAAAAACTACAAGATCATGAAGCTTTCATCATTACAAAACTCAAAAGATTACATCTAATGTAAAAGTTTTGCTTTTTTCTTTCCTTAAAAAGGGGAAGAAAGTTTTTTTTTAGACGCCTTTTGGAATCTGAAACCAAATGAACCATCACAAATTGGAAAGACATCCTAATTATATTCAGCGGTTTAGTCATGAAGTTATGAGTGACAGGGAGCACAAATTAGATTTTAAGAAAATATAGCTTTAAACTTATGAGTAAATCAAACTCCTTCAAAAAACTATGATCAGATGATCCTTAAACAGTTAGCAACAACAAGGACTTGTGGGATCGTAAGTGTTTTAGATAATTAGCTGTGAACACGTCTTTCCCAATACTCCACTCAAACACAGCTTCCAGCCATAAACAGGGAGAAGGGAGAGAAGAAGGGAGGCAGAGGAGGAGAACGCACTCCCAGCATACAGAAAGAGGGAAAGAAAGAGTTTGAGTGGAGCGAGCTGAGGCTGAGTGTGACAGCACTGAGCACGAGGAGGAGGAAGAGGAGGAGGAGTGGCTGGGAAATAGAGGCAGACACAGAGAGGAGGGCGGGCTGAGAGCAAGCCAGGGAGGGGAGGGAGCATCAGAGACGGGAAAATAGATGAGAAGGAGAAGTAAAGAGAGAAGCTGAGGAAGTCCAGAGCTCCAAAAGCAGGAGAACACTTCAACAGTCACACCAGCAGTTTTTCTCCCTGCACTGCAGACATCCAGGCAGGAAGGAGAAGTTTGGCAAACAAGGAGCAAAAGACAAAAAAAGACACATCAGGAAGAGGTTTTCCTTTTTTGCTGTGGGTTTAGAACTCTCCTAAAGAGGGAAGGGAAACCAAAAGAGGAAAACAAGAGGGGTCCTGCAGCCTCTGAGTGAAGGACGTGATGGATTCGGACTCAGGAGAGCAAAGCGATGGAGACATCTCTGCAGGTGAGTCTGAACATCACAAACAAGATCAATTTAGGTTTTTTTAAAGACCACAAAACTCCAGAAAGTGAGTGAACACAAATGAAACACTTGAGCAGCTGATTTGAAAGGGGTGAATGATGTAAACTCTGATCGGTGACAGGCAGAGCCAGACTGACCATATGAATGAAAGCCGGCTCAGTCACCACCAGGGACAGGCAAGCTCCAACACGTGCCGCCAGCTTCTTCATCAACACCCAGCTTCAGACAGAGCTCTGACTCCTGAAATCTCCGTCTTGTCCGTTTGTTTTTTTTTTTTTTTTTTTTTGAGCGGGTTCCACCACCTGAGCCCGACAGTAATGTGGCAGCTCTCCGGAAGTGGCGTGCGTCTGTGTGCTGGTGGTTTATGGTGTCAGAGCACAGGGCGGTCACTCATTACAGGGCCGACAGTTACACTTTAATCCCGTGAACAGACAGACTTCAGAGGTGCATCTCACTTTCTCATCATCCCACATATGTGGGCGGTTTTCTGAGCGGTGACTCTATAGAAGATGAATTCTGAAACGGCGACCTTGTAGAAACACTTTTCATTTCAAAGCACATGAATTGAACTCCAGAGCACTTAACTGCAGCCTTGTTCATGAGGGAGAAGTGAAACTTTCCTCCGCACACGTCTTTTTGAGAGCCAGTGCTTAGTGTTAAGTATTTTCCTTCAGATAGGAGTGAAAAGCTTGACTGCTGGGCATGTTTTAGGTGTGTTTAGGAAGATATAGCGCTGACTTATTGCAGATCTGATCCCAGCAGTCTTTTAATTATGATTATGCCGTTCTTATCCAATTTTTTTTTTTTTTTTTATCCACTGTTGCATTTTTGGACATACTTTTTGCAGAGCAGCAGGAGTTGATTAGAAATTCACCTCTGATTTGTGGGTGGGACTGTTGGCGCGGAGTAAGCCCATCCCCACTTCCCATCATCCATCTGTTTTACGTGCTCTCCTGCAACCTTACAGCCCTTTAAAACCCCAACCCAACATCTGCGATGCAACAAAAACGGCAAGCTATCAAAGTTATGCAGCCATTCAGTTTTAAAACAGATGCCAGCTCAGACGAGGATCTATTTGTCTACAAGTAGATGCATCATGACGGAGTTTCTACACTTGCAAGCTAAATCAAACAGCATCTTTTATGTACACCTGATTCACAACCATTTGAATAAATCAATCAGTTTTTACCTTAATTTTCTTTATATTTTTCCTCCATCATGTGCCACATGTTTTCATCAGAGTGGGTCTTTAATGCAAAAAAACATGCAGCTTTTGATGTTAATTATGCTCCAATGAACCGTCTGTCTGTCCATCTGGACCATTGTCTGCATGTTACTCGGGTCCTGTGCACGGGCAGCAGAACTTCAATGTTTAACTTGAAGGTTTTCAAGTGTAACTTATTTTACTTTCATAGTTCTAGAAAAAAAGAATGAACCATGAATGAAGCAGCTAATCTAAAGATACAGAAGCTTTGTTTGTCTTCTACGGGCCGACAATTCAGTTTTCCACAGATCTGGTGATCTTCTAACACCCCCGTAAGTCCAGGAAGTCCAAATCACATGGAAAGGACTTCAAACTTATGATTGTGGCTGAAAATCGTTGCACAGAGGAGCAGGGAGCAAGGGCAGGATTTTTTTTTTTTTTTTTTTCTCGGTTGAGAGCCAGCAAGAGCCTGACTCATGCGCAGAATGTATGGCAGTCAATAGTCCTCGTTCAGTGGAAAAAAAGAGCTGTGCCACTGGAATTTTAACATAAAAATCCAGATAGGAGATATTTTTAAAAGAGCTGCATTTTCAGCTTCTCATAAAACGTTTCTGGGATGTGAAGATGTACTCTACAAGCATTTCCCCTGTGGTTACAGATGCAAATGTTTACTGAACCCAGACCACACCCCTGATGCTTCCATCATCAGAATTGGTTGAGATTGTTTCAAACACAGGAGATTGCAGGTGGATTTCTCAGAACCTGTTTTTGCCAGAATTTTGCTGCTTTGTGACTACAAGACGCAGAAAAGAGAGCTTTGTTAAGGCGGCACGGATAAACTGGTCACGTGTTGCATATCGATACTTTAAATAAAGGTGGGGATTACAAAAAAGTTGATAAAACAATGATCATTTTTTATTTTATTGTTAGGAAAAAAGGAAAAATTGTTTATCTTGAAACATTGTTGAAGCAGTTAAGTTGAACATAACTTTTCTGATGATATACAAGCATAGCTAATTGTGGGGGTGTCTCCTTCAGGGAGGGGGTGTTTAAAGGTGACTGTTTGAACCAATAATAAGCAGTTCTAAAGATCTTTACAGTTTAAATACAAGTGGAAACTGAAATCATTTAGATGAAAACTCTAACATTTAGGGTAAATGTCATGCAGGAGGTCTTTGTGTTTGACTCATTCTCCATTGCATGAGGGTCTTAAGTTCCAGGGAGGCAAACCTTTAAGCGTTTGTCCCATTTAGATTTTTGACATAGAGAATTTTCTATTGTTAATGGTCTTTTAAAGCTAAATTAAACAAGAAGGGAATTATTTTGTAAATATATATATATATATATTTTTTTTGAGCACTGAAATTAATTAATAAATGTATTTTTATGCCTTTATTTTCTTTTTTAGCTTGAATTTATTTTTATTTTTAAGAATCCAACATTAAATTAATCAAATTCATGTTTCTGTTTTCATTTATTTGTTATATCTTCATTTATGTAGCAAGAAATAGATTTGATGGGTTTTTTTAAGTTAATTTGTGGAAATGTATCTTTTTTTGTTAAAAACTTAAAAATGAATTCCGACTGGATCAAACCATAAATCGCTTTATGGTGCTATTCCCCTTTCAGCATATCCTGTCAGCAAATCAGCTTTCACTAATCCCCACTTAGTTTGGCAGAAAGTTTGTCCTTCCTGACATAATTCTGTATTTTATCCGGGCTAGGGACCGGCACAGCGAGGCCCAAACCTGGAACCTGGGTCCAGTGAGGTCCTGTCTCAGGACCTCACTGGAGTAAGCTGAGAAAACAAACTGGGAAACAAACCCTGATCTCCCATGCAACAGTCCTGCACGCAACCAACTCAGCCATCATCTAAATCAAATTGCTTAACAACATATACAATTGGAAATAAATCAATTTAGAAATCGACTTTTATACCAACATCTTGACTCATGTATGCTTGACTGCTAGAATCTGTGATGCAAAGTTCAGCCTTTTTTCTTCCCACCTGCTCCTCTGAAATCAGCTTGTTCTCATTTTTCAAACCCTTGGCACATTGCTGCACTCCTTGCAGGGCTGAGCGCAAGATCGTTTTGTGACAGCAATGACAGCCCACAGGAGCTGAAACAAAGAGATGGAGCTCAAGCTTTAATAGCTTCAAAACATTTCTTGTAATTTCTTTAAACTGTCTCTTCTTTGGCTGAATACACAAGCTGTAGTTTTGAAAGTGTTGTAAAAGTTTTAGGATGGATTAGAGGGATTTATGGAGTGTCAGAACAAAGTTAGTCGAATTTTTTGTAAACCATGTAACAGTCCATAAACTGGGCTCATATTTCAGCCAGAGTGGGACTCCATAATGCAACTCCTGAAAGCCTGATAAATTCTGATTTTCAGACGATTTTTTTTAGATGAAAATCCTCCTTATTTTTTTACGACTCTGACATTACGTTGGAGGAAAGTGAAAAATCAGCCCACGGTTGACTTTCTCCTGATTCATCGTTGTGATGCAACTCTTAACGCCAAACCCCGTTTGACCATCTGTGAAACTATTTCTAGCCGTTTGTTTTTTCCGTCAATTTTTCCGAAGGGGAAGGCGGATTCTTTGAAAAGGGAGGCTGTCTGAATGTCGAAACAACAGCTGTGAAATCCATAAGGGTACCGGGGCAGTTGGTGTGTCTTCTATCTTGATTGCCATGCTGGCAGATTGGCCACAGGCTTTACACATGCGAGACACACAGAGCGAAGCAGCACTGTAGCAAAGCAGAGCTCAGACGTAGGTATGGACGCACACTTTTTTATTTTTTTTGGTGTTGCTCCTTCCAGACTCTTTAATCTGGCCCGCAGATGGAGGCTGCACTAAAATAAGCCTCGTGCTCACAGACATGCATGCGCTGCAGTCATCAGAGTTCTATGAAGCTGCTCAAAACTGTGGAAGAAGAGGGGGGGAAAAAAAGAACTGGAAAAGATGATGCAGCAGTTGTTGCAGCAATAAGATTCCCAGATCTCTGTGTGTGCACATGCATGCATGCACTGCAACAATAACCAGGGTGGCATTTCTCAGACTGGCATTTGGAAAGAAAAGTGTCTCCCCGCGGCTGAGCCGTTACTGAAACATGGAATTAAACCTTCGACAGTCATCTAAGCCCTGATAGATGCACATGCAGACGAGGGATAAGGCTGTGGTTTCACTGGAGGGGCCGTTTCAAAAAGTAAACAGTCAGTAGTGGCGCCTGGTGTTAGGGGCCGGTTCTTTAAGGGGGTGGAATCATGGAAATCTGTAAGGAAAATTTCTTAAATATATGTTTCTCTATTTTATTATCACTACCAATTATGATGACAGATTTTCCTGGGCAGTTCTGCCTTTTTTGGGGGGGATTTCACAAGAATAAAATGTCTGGCATGTGGGGAGGCCGCCTGAAGTCGTCTGTCCTCCTCCTGGTGTGCCCTCACCCAAAGCACATGGCATTAGACTAAAAAAAATCCCCCAGTAGCAGCAAAAACGTGAACAGGAAAACTAGACAGAGTGGGAGGCAAAACTTTTCACACTTTACTCCAGGACATTTGAACTCAACTATGCTGAGTACAGCACTATGAGCTTGTGGTTGGAAAAGTTGAATAGCCATGTTCAGCAGAAAAGATTTCACAACAGGCAAACTGCTTTAGACTTTTATTGGCAAAAATGGCAAAGAGACTATAATTCCCTATTCTTATAAGTCCCTAACTGCTTGGATTTGGATAAACTCCTGAAGTAATCAGTCTGAGGCGTTTCAAGAAGTTAGAAGAAAGAATTGAACCACCAAAGGGCATAAATATATCCACAAATGTGTGTGTTCAGTGGGAATGTGTGAACCACAGTCATTTCGTGGTCATTAGTTGGCGGTGGGTTGGCAGTAAGGAGCGCAGAGGCGCTTTGGATTTACGCTGCAGTGTGTCACGCAGAGTGGAGGCCAGTATATCTGGTTTAATCACTCCGTTCAAAGCAGGAGCGACCTTTTAATTGAAGCGTTCAGCAGCTGAAGTCCTGCCACATTTCCTGGTTAACCTTTGCCTCACATACATATGAAACTCCCGGTTTTATCCCTTTAAATAAAAACGTCTGTAAAAAAAAAAAAAAAAAGGTGAGTGGTATTTAAACTCCTTGTAAACGGTTAAGTTCATCCGTGATGTCTTTAAATAAAACCCAGACTCCTCTGCATCTGGCTTAGATAACACAAATTACAGCTCGGGAATTCAAGACGTTTCTTCATAGCACCAGATGAGTTTACCATGTCGGCGGTGGGGGAATACTGTGGGCAGCATTTCAGCTCCGTTAAAGGGAAGCTGCAGACTGAGCTCCTCTCTCAGTGATTTGAGGGTCCTCGGAGCCTTCGTTTCTACGCAAGTCCAGTGAGAGCGTCTTGACCAAAGGCCAGCGATTCAAAGGATTCTGGTCGGGCCTTGATATGGTGCATGTGAGCCTGTGAGTGTGCTCTCGTCTTTGCGTGCACGTGCGTGCCTCTTTGTAAAACTATGCCACGGCATGCTGGGACTTGGCCGAGGTCTATGAGAGAAGTGACTCACCCAGGGCCGGAAAACACTCGCTTCCTTGCTGCTCAGTGTGGATGTGGTGAGAAGTGGACAGAAAAAGAGAGAGATGAAGGAAGAGAAGAAGAAGACACCACAGCCAGTTCTGGAGACAGCAACAGATTATCCAAAATGGGATTCGTGTGTGTTCTGGGGTTTTTGGCAAATCCAAGCCTCAAATAAAGGAGTCCTGACAGCATCTATAGGCTCTAAACACATGGACACTTGATTCTCTTTTTCTACCCCCGGCTATATCACTCCATAGTCTTTCATGTGACGAGACTCATTTAGATGTGTCTTTTAGATAAATCTTACTTAGTTTTTTTCAGTTTCTTAGTTATTACGTCACTCCTTTACACTATAAACATAGACATAAATAAGGATTTTAAGTTTGCCATAATTTTGGACCACTTCTTTCTGAAATGAACTCATATTCAGTTTGCCCATTTTTTCCAGAACTTCTGATGTCATAAAATCTCAGACTGTGATTGGTCAGGGGAGCAGAGTTTTTTGCCCAGTGTTCCGAGTTAAATTGAAAAAAATAGCCCATTAAAGGTAAAATTAGGATTGTACAGTGGATCTTTTAAGCCTGTAAAAGCCCTTAAAATTCATAGAAAAATAAGTCCTGAATGACATCTGCTTGTGATCAAAGATTTATGTAAATGTAGAAAGCTGAACACATTCTGTACCAGAGACACGACAAGGAGGAAGTTGATTGACAATAGTCTACAGCCAATCAGGACTCAGAACATAATCTACAGTAAGAAAAATAAATAAATTACTAAAGAGCATGAAAAAATGTGAAAGGTGATGTAGTAATGTAACACTGTACCAGCTTTTGCTAAGAGTGCTGTGATATTTCGGTGTAACACACCGTCTTAGAGTGTGTTCAGTTGGCTGTAAAGAACAGTAGTCATTTCTGAGTTTCTAAAGAAAAAAAGAAAACAAATAAAACAATAAAATATAACGCAATGTCTAAAATGAGGACCCCAAGTAGAAATAAAGTTGTGAGTCTTCACTTGTATTAAGCATGTTAGGTATTCCAGTGGAATCAAGACCAGGAACACTTTTTGCCATCCCTTAACTGTTGGGCCTCTTTCACTGATTCACTGTAGTACTATGTGCTTTCTTCCACGAAGACTCAATACATAGTACAGTCTTTTCTTTTCTTTAGACATTGCATTTTTACTCACAAGTCCCAAAATGAGAGACAAGGGATCCAGATCCAGGCTCGGTCCCAATATCTTCTGTACCTCACTGAGAATATCAAACCAATACTTTTGGAACAAAATAAAGAAAACTAAGCAGGTGTCATTTGATGCAAATTATTTTCCGCAGACCTAATAGTTAATGTAAAGAGTTTGACACAAATCTGCTTTCTAAATTAGGGAAGTTTTTAACTTTTAACTAAAGTATTTTTATGCAGCATCTGTGTTTGCAAGCTCTCTTGTGTTTAATGGAACCACAGTGTGGGGGATTAGGAAGCTTTGATTTATAGCTATACATTTACTCAAGATTTTAACTGCATAGTCACAGGGACTGTGTTTATGTAGCACTAATCCACTGTTAACCTGCAGCACAAAGGGATATCTTGAAGCTTGTTCTTTAGTCTCTTCAAAATTTACTATTTTCCAAACTCTTAATAGATCATTATTTGTTTTGCCTTAATAAATTGCTCTTGCTAAAATGTGTAAAATAAAAGTTACAGCCTTTTAAATTTCAGAGTGTGCTTTCTTCTTCATATATAAACATTTCATGTGTGATTAAAAAAAAAAAAAAGAAAGGAGAACACTAATCCTGTCACCCTCACCTAAGTGTGAGTGATTATAAACACAGGCAAGCATTAAGGCTATTATACAAAGGCATTTTAAAGGTATAGTGGGTTTTTAAGATATATTTCCTGGTGGCTTTAGCTAAAGATGAAAAACGTTCATCGTGGTCAGATATAAATAAGTCGGTCTGGACAGTTTTTTAAAGTAAAACTAAGTATAGATGACCATTTTGAAAACTTTGTTCTGTCATGGAACTCATGAGTCTTCATGGATTTGTTTCTTCAAACTTTTGGGACGGTAGGCTACCCTTCAGCTCCGAACCTCTCAGACTGCAGTCTAAATATATTATCTTCCTCTGCACTTGACACACTCACATGGATACCCATTTTTTAAAGAACAGAGCTCTTTAATATACAATAAATCTCCAGAGATCTCAAAAAGCATTTTCGTCAGTTGTTCCTCTCAAGTGTAGTGATTCCTAATCATTGCACTCTGGGGATACATGTTTTCTGAATTAAATAAGAAAATAAATAAATCACAAAAAAGCAAAACTTGTTGAAACTATCAGTGAGGAAAAATCTGGGAGTCGTGCAAGTTTACCATCAATCTTCCTGGAGCATCTTTCCAGAGAAGCTCCCAGAGGAGCAGAGACGCAAAGAGAGACAGCCTCCAGCCAGTTCCCATGCCTGGGTAACCAGCTCGCAGCGGCCCGGCTCTTTATGATGGTTTCACAATGGAGGAAACCACAGCTGGTGAAGACATTAACTTTACAGCAGAGAGGAGGTCATGGACCGCCATTCTCACAGACCTACGTAATCCATGATGCATCCCAACAGGATGTCCTAGATACCACTTCTCTTCCTCAATGGAGCACTTGCTCCTCTGGCCTGCACAACAAATAGGTTGAAAGCCAAAAGCAAGCAAAAAGGTCCAATCACTGACGTATTTTCCGTTTTGCCATTGTCCCTTCTGTTATTTTTTTTTTTGTGACAGGCGATCAAGCCTGCAGCACATGAATGAGTCAGATATCTTCTGCCTTCTCTTTTCTCCCTTTGGCTCAGCTCTCTTGCTCAGGTCTGACCATTAAAAGTAAGAGAAAGAATGAGAGGAGAGATGAAATAACAAATATGGCTGAGCGGTGGCCAAAGGCAATCTCTCCCATGTCCCTGCTGATTCAGGGAGGCTCTTAAGTGCCTTGACCTGCACTTCTCGTCACAGTAGCGACATTTAGACGTCTCCATTACAGCTGCTTAAACATGCATCTATTTTTTTTTTGAAACTCTGAAGAGCGAAGATGACATGACCCCTCTGATCCCTGCGGACATGTCTGACTCTGATGCTCCTTCAGCGGAACTTCAGCTTGGAAACACATTTGGAGAGCAGAAATAAGACTTGATAAAGTGTCTGCTGACTTCTGCTCAGGAAAAGTTGAAAGGCTGTGAGAGAGCAAGAAAATCTAAATTCTTGACCCCTTACAGCATTTTGCTGACTGGATCACATTCATTCTTTAGCGAAACACGCCTGTCCTGTTTGGTTCTCTGCAGGATGTCGGTGTGCTCAGAGCATGAAGAGTATGGAAATCATGTGCAAAACGCTGTGAGCCTTTCTTTTCACCTGCAATTTCACCACGACAATGCTACTGAATATGAGGTTACATTGTTCAGGAGAACAGTGTTCAGCTGGTGATTCAGTCAGCACAACGGGAGCCTGCAAATTCTGTAGTTTTTCTTTTATCTGTCACCCGTCAGAGATCATGTCCCCTCTTCTGTGTTTGGTTCATTTCAGAGGTGAACTCTTGATACTTGTTGATACCTGGACTGGCTGTTATTCTGCCAAAAGCTAGACATTTTTTGCCTGAAACAAACATCTATCAGAGCAAGAACAAGTGGATATCCTAGAGCAGCTGAAGCACAGAAATCTTATAAAGTTCTTATATGTGATGTGCACTCCCACTAAAGCACACATCAATATTCTGCAGTGAGAGCAGAACACCAACAGCAGAATGTGATTTTTCAAAGTTGATTGAATAGTAGAACTACGTTTTTGTCAGTGCTGAAGAAAGGATGGGTCCAGGTTGGACCTGGTCTCTCGCTTGTGCTCAGCATGCACTCTCTCCCAACACTCGGCTATAAATGTTTGATCAATCACGTGATCGTTGCAGGATGAATGAGAAAAGATTTAACTGTGGTGACGTTTTGCAAACAAGCTGCAGGAACATCAGCATTGCAGAGAAAAATGACTTCAGTTCTTTCATGCAGCTGTGAACACAAACAGCCTCCACCGGAAGAGAGAAATCTAATCTACTGGACTTTCAGTTGAAGCTTCAAGAAACATCACATTATATTATTATTACCATTTAAATCATTTTGCAAAAAGGGAATGGAACAACTTGTGTGGATGCACTGCAAAAACATTTTTAAGAAGTAAAAAGAGTCTTGTTTCAAGGGGAATTGTCTTATTTTCTGCTATTTTAAAATAGCAAAATACAGTGACTTAATTTTTTTCTTAAAATAAGAATTCTTATTACAGTAAGATAAGTTGTCTTACCTCATCAGCCGATTCATTTACTTATTTAAGGAAAATCTGCTAATTCAGTAAGAATTTTTACTTATTTCTTAGGAGCCTGTTAATGCAATATTTTCAGACTTTACAGTAACGTGGTTCATATTTTCTTTCTTTTAATTATTTTTCTTTTAACAATTTTAACAACATAATTGTATATCCTAATGTTTTATGACTAATCCCTTTTATCTGGCAACTACTTGGTTCTAGTGACCAAATATGGCACTTTTATGTATTTTATGCATCATTTATAATTTTTCGTCAAAAATTTTAACAAATGTTTTAATGCATGAGTGATTCACAGACCAGAAGGTCTTTTTGTTTAATTCTATTGTACTCGTGACATTGACAATAAAGATCTAGCTATCTATCTAAATGATTGACCAAAAAATCTATTTATTTAAGGCGTGGTTTGGGAGATTTAGGGAACGTTTTTATAAAACCTTCTTGAATAGAGTAAAAGTTTTTGAAAAAAGAAAAAAGTTCTACTCTCTGCAGAGAATATTATTGGCAGATTTTACCTGTAATACAGTTTAAAGATTCACTGAGCTTATAAAAAAGCTACCATCTGTCTAAAAATGTGAATTGAGTAATCCACAATGATACATTTAGTGCAGCTATTTTCTCCTAATTCTTTTTTTCTCCAGACTGAGCTGATTTAACGTCTATGTTCTTTGGTGCAACATACTTTTACTTTTAAAGAAATATAAGTATTTAGTATCAATAAATTTATCAAATTTTAAACTTTTATTTTTTTAATCCTCTATAGGTCTGGAGCCTTAATTGCTCCTGATGTGTTCATTTAAAGTCTTCTCCTTTAAGAAGATTGTTATTTTCTGCATGGCAGTGAAAAGAAATCGGGTTAAAACTGCACCAATAACACCTGCAAAAATGTGAGCACAGCACAAAAAAATGCTGATTTTTGTTCTATTTATTTTAAAACAAGTTTGTGGTTTGCCTTATTAAGCAGGCTTTTGGGCATCTGTGAGAAAAAAAACTATATAATTCTTGCATTTAAATCTGTTCTCAACTAGTTATTATTTATGATGTTTTAGCTCAAACTACAGGCTTGAAAAAAAAGTATTAAATGAACTTTAAGCTCTAAGCACAACATTACACTAAAGTCATAAAGAGATTAAAAAGTGAGTTACTTTTTAAGCCTCATTAAATCACCAACACTGCACATACCATCACTGCACAGCATGTCTCCCCACTTTATTTCTGCAGGTGAAAAAATTCTCTCAAGCTTTGCTTTCATCAAAAAACAAACACTTGCACTGAAACGAACTGAGCGTGCACGCCTGACTCATCTGATTTATGTCATACGGAAGCTTTGCAGGTCAAAAATCAGGAAAGTAGAGACACAAAATGACAAAAAATGGTAATTTATGAAGTATTTCAGAGCTATATTTGCTGTAATTCTACAAGATTGGGCAGCAATAAGACTGTAAAACTGAGATTGTCACATGGAAAAAAAAAACGTCTCTTTCCTGCGTTGCCGGTCTGGATTAGCTGGAACAGAACACCTCCTCTATACCTCTCAGGCATGGTCAGCGCTGCTCCAACAGGCCATTAAAAGCCCTTTTACTGTTGCTGAATGAGCCACTCCATTGTTTCCTCGAGCAGTCACAGAGGCTCTGCTGTAGCTCCTTACAGAGAAGCAAAAGCTAGAAAAGGGGTCAAGGCTGAAAAGGCAGGAAAGTCAAGCTTTTGGTTTTCATTTCTGCAGAACAATTTTTCTAACATTTCCGAGGCGCTGATGCATTTGTGCTTTCTGAAATGGTGTCTGTTAACGGCGTTGTAGACGGCTTTTCCTGGAGTTCTTGTATTTTGAATAGAAATCCAAGAAAGATTGATTTTGCAGCACACTTTGGGCCAAACGTGCAATAAAAAAACGATGTCAGGAAA
Source organism: Oryzias melastigma (assembly GCF_002922805.2). Lineage (NCBI taxonomy): Eukaryota > Metazoa > Chordata > Actinopteri > Beloniformes > Adrianichthyidae > Oryzias > Oryzias melastigma. The sequence continues at coordinate 11,025,561 of NC_050514.1, forward strand.
ACGGTGCTAAATTTTCACGGGGAATGTAAAAGCCACTCCTGTGAGAAAGCCTGAAAAACGGGTTGCAATTGCCTCTACATGTAAACATGAGACTATTTGTGATAGCTATAAATGTACCTCGAGGAAGAACCGCGGAGCTCAGCTGCTTTTTTGTTTGTTGCCCACCAAAGATCAGCCTTGCAGCTTTCTGCACATCTGAGATAGGTTGTCTGCCAGCAGCTGCCACCATCTGACCATTTGAGCTAATAACCTTCATAGAGAACGACATATGAGCAGCAGCTGACAGTTAAGTAAGCAGATGTCTTTATTTTTCATTTGACTCTGCTTCTTCTAGTCTTTTCTCTACCCTCACATGTTTGCCGCATGTAAAACTCCAACCCCAGCAGAATGAATGTGCATGAACACCTGTGTGTGTGTGTTGTGTAAGCACAAAACGCTGAGTGCTGTTGTGAGTCCGTAAAAAATGGGGGGAATAATATCACCTGCATCTGTGCTGATAGTGTGACCTGGTTTTTTTCCATACTGAACACAAACATGTTGTCATTAAAAACCCCAAACAGAGAAGCTCCCATGGAGGATTGTATTTCCCTGTATATGTGTGTGGTTGTATTCCTGCATGTGGGTGCACAGGTCTGCTTACTCTCACTGTGAAGAACCATTATTTTATTAAGTACGTCTCTTGTTTTGTGTTCACAGTCCGTCCTATTCCATTCATTCTTCAAAAACACAATTCAGTGAACTGGGAGCTTGTGGATCAAGCCCTTAAGCTTCCCCGAATTTTTGTTTTTTCCAGGCAAAAACTGAATCGAGTCCACCTTAATAATGGTCTAATGTTTTTGCAATTCTGTGATTTTGTGGTTCAAGGACTGATAGAAAAAACAAAGTCAGAAAATCACAAGATGCTTACTTTACAGCCTGGCAACAATAAACCTGAGCAACCAAGACACAAGAAACCTAACAAAAGCCTTATTTCTATACATATGAAAGGTGTCTAATAAAAAAAAAAAAAAAAAAAAAAAAAATCATGAAAGCTCTTTAAATAGTAAAAGCTCAAAAAAGACCCTGGACTAAATGGATTGCAGAGTCAAACAGACTGAAAAAACTGATCTGCAGGACCAGGAATGTGATGGGAGTGAAGCTCCTCAGAGACAGTGATGGAGAGAAGGATGCCTCAAAAATTATAAAGTATCCTGGATACCTCCACCAGCTCCTGGACCAGCAAGACTCCCCCTAACAAAGACAGTTACTTGTTCCTTCCTGTGACAATAATGGCAGTTCTAGCCTAAATGGATATCCTCCCCACAAGGCTCAACCTCAAAACAAAGTCAGGTTGAACTTCATCTGATCATCTGCAAGCAAGGTGTGATAGCATTCTATGAATAAGTATTGAAAATCACAGTTTACGCTCAAAACTTCACAAAACTAAAAGTTATTTTGCATGTGTAAGTATGTTTGCGGGCATGTATGCATTAGTGACTAAATCTGAATATAAAGGTCCTCAGAAGAGTCCTAATTCTCACCTCCTGGTTCAGTCAGCATTTCTGATTTTGAAGATACTTAATGTCTGAATGAGGAAGTCGATGGTTCCATTTCTAGTCCAGAAAAAGTTGCAGAAGTTGCAAAATATTTCAGAAATCCCCTTCTTTGAAATACACCCTAAAATAAATGTGCAGCTCATTTCAGTAATGAGTACAGAGTACGAGAACAACACCCCCCCCCCATCTTGCTTTTTTTATGCTAATTTTCACATGATAAAGATTTCTTTCATCTCATTATCACGAAAAAAAACACGTTATTTCTATAACAGACCAAGTCCCGACTGGGATTCAGTCCCTCCAGCCTGCACCTCTCATGCATCATACTGTAACCATGTAGACACCTGGTCACCTCATCTGGTCACTGGTGACAACAACCACAGGATCACTGAGCGGCAGCTGCCTGCGCAGCTGCAGCCAGGCCAACCTTCTCCTCATACGACATGTTTGGACGTTGCTTATGACTGACATTAGCACAGTCTCCGTCTGAGCTACAACAGGATTATTGTAATCAATTATAAATTGATCAGTTCTTATGGTGTGACATTTTATCTGACAAGCTGCTTTGTTTTGCTGCGGATTGTAAAAAAAAATGAAAAACAAAAAAAAATGTTATTCAAGGGATTTAATGAATATTTTTCCTTCCACCACAGAGTGAACCAAAATTCCTGGGCCAGCCGTTTAAAGTACAAATATGGTCTACACATTCTCACTCCCAACTTGTCATAAATGGACGTATGGTTCGATCCCCTCCGCGTCACTTTTCGATGTTTTGGGGGTCGCCAACTCATCGTTTTTTGATGTGCTGGTTGTTCCCATTAAATCATAGGTCCCTATGGGAACAGATGCTAAACCAGTACTGGCTAAGGTAGTGGGTTAGGGTACCATCTATGTCCTGAGGGCTGGTTACCTCTGATTAGCGTTTGTGGCCTGGTACCAAACAGCCCTTGGACCGGTTCTCAGCTTGGAGGTTAAGGAACCCTGATTTAATGGTAACAGCCAGCGTGTCAAAAACAATGAGTTAGGGACACCCAAAATGTCGAAAAGTGACGTGGAGGGGGTCGAACCATACGTCCATTTATGACAAGTTGGGAATGAGAATGCGTTGATATGGCAAGTAGAAAATGACTAGAAAAATACATCAATGTGATACATCACGTTGATGTATTGGGCAGCCGTGGTGCAACGGGGGGTGGTCGACCCCTGGTTGATTCCCGTGTCCTTGGGGAAGACACTGAGCCCCACATGGCCTCTGGTGGAAGGTTGGCGCCAGTGTTCAGCAGCTGAGCCGCCATCATTGTGTGAACGGGTGAATAAGACTGTGACTGTGAAGCACTTGGGCCTTCAAGGAAGGTAGAAAAGTGCTATATAAGTAAATGCCATTTACATCAGTAACATGAACTGAGTACAGTTCCAATCAAATACAGCTCAATTTAACAAAAAAGTATAATTATAAATAAATGCAACCCTGTTAAAAGATGTGTTTGTCTCTAAAAAGAGAATGTAAACTGAGTGCAGAACTCTTTCTTTGCTTTCTGCTTTAACATCATTATAACGGCATCTACTATCTACTTTCTACTATCTTGCTATTATGAGAAAAAACGTGTTCGTTGGGTGATGATATGGTAATAGATGTAATCATGAGAAAACAGGCAAAAAGAAAAAAAGCAAAGTTGACCATTTTTGGCTTTCATGGGAGAAATTTGAATGTGAGTAAAGTTTTGTTTGCGTTGCAGAAAATAAATCTTTGGCGGTTCGGCTGTGGGCCAATGACAACTTGTGTGCATGGGATGAACTGGGCTTTGATGAGAAAACCTCAGTCTAGACGCTGATGGTGGTTAGAGGCCAGAACATACTAAAGCATCACTCCAGGTGGAGGAGGAGCTCTAGAATGCAGAAAGAGACAACATTCATATATTTAAGGGTGAAAATATGATTGTCATTGGCTAAGAAAAACACGAGTTATTTAGGTTTTTGGTTCTGAGTGAAGACCTCATTGATAATAATGTGTAGACTAGAGTGACGCTACAGCTCAGCATTTATATAAGTGAAGTGGAGAAACGGCACTAAAGCTTCACAACTTCTTTGTAGTTTATTCCCCTTTAATTTTCAAGTAAAAAAACGTTCCCTTTGAAATCCAGATTGAATGATAGACGAGTAACAAGCAGTGAAAAAAGCATGTGTGATTCATCATTGGTTTGACATTTACCTTTGAACAGGTGACTGTCCAGGCTCAGCTGTTCCTCACACACTCCAGACATAGATAAATCAAGCTGTAGATAGCAAACAGGTCTAAACTGTGAGATTTGTGTTCTGCCTTGAGTAAATAATTACAAAAAATGTCTTAAAAATAGTTAAATAATTCAGACATTTCAGTAAAAAATTGCCCTTGCTGCAGATGTGTTAAACGCCAAGCACAAATAACCCTATGACTTAAAACTATTTATTGATTTTAAGAGGCTTGCTGGGACTTTTCCCTCTACTTGTCTACATTTGCTTAATATTTCATTAAATGCATCAATTAAAATTGGGTTAGACCTTTCCCGTTTTACCACTCCCACTCTGAAGAAGTTATTAATTTTCTGGTTCTACTCACAATCCTCAGGTGTATTGCTGAGTCTGCTGTAAGATTTGTTACAAAACAGATACAAACAGGTTTTAAAGTGCTCCCTTGGACAGATATCAACATTTTGTGGCTGATAAGAGTCCCCTTCTTCTTGTTTCTGCATAACAAGTCCTCCCCATGAGCACGTTTCCCATACAAGATGTTCACATCAGGAGGTCATTACCAGTTAAAGATTTATCAGAGAACAAGAAAGCTGCAAACGTTTCAAAGTCACCTCGTTAACCTCCAGAAAAAAATGTCTTTATTGTTGTGGATTTGCTTTGGAAAGGACATTTTAGGATTTTTCATTTGTGCCTTTTTTTGGAGTCTCTTGCTGTCATGGGTTAACAATGTGGCTATATACTTTTTCATAACTTTTTATGAGTGAAATCTTGTTTCTGGGCTACAAACTGGTACTTTAAGGCACGACTTGATAGAGTATAATGACAGTAAAGGACTGTGAGCTTTAAGCAGCACACATTCTTTGTTTTTATTGTTCAGGGAATAACATCTTTTTCTGCTTCTCCTTTACTGGTTTTCTTTGAATTTATGAGAAATTTCCATCTTATTAAAAACCACAAATGTTTAGAAGAACTTTGAAAAGTTTGAAGCATCATGCTGCTGTGGCACAAAGAGGCGGGTTTCACATACATGTTGCTATTGTTACGCATATTCCTCACCCACCACAGCTCTTTGAATCATAACATTGTCTATTACCATTATCTGAAAATTAACCTGACTGGAATGCCACACCTTGTAGCAGTTTAATGAGGCAGTGAATGCTACATGCAAATGGATTTTCTGCGTGATGAAGCAGCCTGTTTGAATGACTTTCTTCATGCTTCAGCGTCTCACTTCTAACCTGATTTGTTTGTGCAGCGATATCCAAACGTGCTCAGCAAATTCATCACAGCCTGACACAGGAGCTGCCGCTCACGTATTCATTTACTCCGTACGGAAGAGGACTCGTCAGGGTCAGCAGAAGGGTTAGAAAATGTTGCAGATTGCTTGATTTTGGGGAATAATTCTCATTTGAACACTTCATTACTATTTAGTAAAAAAAAAGTCTAAATTAGGGGACTGCAACCTTTAACACCAAAAGAACCATTTGGTTCAGTTTCTTTCTGATCAAAACCTAGCAAAAACTAAAAAAGTCCCACTTAACCTTGTAGAAAAATAAACTTAGTTTATGTTTTTGTGACCATTAAGGCATTCATTTATAGCATTTAAATGTTTAAACTAATTAAATTAAGGCAATTTTATCATTTTTTATAAGAATATTAACCTTTTTTGCTTTTGCTAGCATCACAGTTCCTTTCAAAATAAAATACATCCTTTGTCAAATAAGATCCTCCTGCTACAGCATATTTACTTGAATAAAAAAAATCTCAGAAAGCAAAAAAAGATGAGTTTTCGCCCTTTTTCTGTTTTTAATATCAAATTTAATCATGACAACACTAAAAAATTGCATGTGCTTTCAACTTATTCTAATGAGAAACTACACTGAGAGTAGGTTAAACCATTTAACGTCATTTTGCTTATCTGGTTAAAAATGTAAACATGAATGACAGAGCTTTATAACTAGAACAAATTACCAGATAAAAACCTTATTTATTTAAATTGTTAGCCGCATCGGAGGGATGAAGGAGCCGCATGTGGCTCCGGAGCCTCAGGTTGCAGACTCCTGGTCTACGTGGGTCAATGTTAACAGAGTGCCCCCCTTCAGAGTGCAGGTTTGGCCGGTCTCCATGTTCCACGTTGGTTGTGTGTTCTGATGCAACATAGCAGAAAGTGTTGGCTCAGCCCTTTAAAAACATCGGGCCGGACAAAGAGAGGCTGTCTGGTCAACAGCCGCGGCCAGAGACCAGCAAGCACCTTACTAATCCTGGTGCTGAAAGTAAACTTCACCAACTCCCAAAACACTCTTACGCAACCAACTTTTGAGAACCGGCGCTCCTGCCACTGGCCTTCATCACTGGTTTGTTTTCAGTCACTGATTCCCACATGACACATAGATGCACACAGTTTCATTTGGCCCAAGCCTAACGCTTTGGGACAAGTGGGGAGGAAAGTAATGAGCAGGTAGTGGGGAAATGGGGGGAACAGGAGGGTGACGGGTTTCTGGTCTTCTCCTATCTGACAGCTTGGATTCCTCCCTAACTCGTTCTGACATTCTGGCTCATGCGTGTCGCTCACCCATCTCTGGGTGACAGGCCATGTGTGAGTGTGAGAAAGCTCGGGCTCGGTCGTGTCTTCACGTGCGTGATTCCTGAAATCATCTTCCCTCGGTCACTCCGTGTGCTAAGCAGAGGCTCTGAATCACCCACCTCTCCTTATCAATGCTCTGACTCACACCTCAAGCAGCCCAGTGTCCGCTTTCTGCTGGTTTTTTCCGTCCACGCATATTTTTTTGTTCTTCTGGGACATACAAACAGACTTAAAGCAGCAGTCAAAAGCATGTGAGTGTATAACACTTACCAGTCCTCCAAAGCGGATGCATGCTCTGCAGGGAGAGGTAGAAATATAACTACCATGACAGTCAAACACACAAAAAAAGTCCTTATCACTGCAGTTTATTCAACTCTTTAGTGGGTCAAAACGAAAAGTATTTAAGGTGCAAGTTGTCATACAAATTGGAAGTATCCTGATCGTCTCCGAGACCATTTCTCAGACAAGGCCAGCTTTATTGAGCAAGCTGTCACCTTGGCCAGTCTGCCAGGCTTTCAGAAATGTATCCTGTCGGGTTTCTGAATATCAGATGCAGGAACAAAGAGCTGCTTGAGAGAAACAGGAAATGATGGTGACAAAGAGAGTCTGTTGATGCGGGCCGTGGATCTGCCTAATGAAAACCAGCTCCATCACGCCTTTCCTATTCAAATATCATGGAAACTTTGGTGCTGCTTTTGGGCAATTTGCTCATTTGTCAGCTTAACTTTGTAAGAATCATATTTCATTTTGTCAGAGTCTCAGGTGGAATTTTTTTTTATTAAATTAAAGCAATCTTTTACTCCTTACTCCTAAATTAAGAAAAAATAACCACCTAAAGGCATTCAATAACTATTAAGTAATCAAATTTGTACGCTCTATATTATATAAAGAATAACATTCAATTATAGATTTGATTTTGGAATGAACAAATCATTGAAAACTAACAAAGCTGCACAAAAACAAGCTCAGCCAAGCATTAAGAAGCAGGCTGTGCCTCACATGGAATATTTGTCACAACACAGAGCTGAACAGTTGGGCACTAATTTAAGTATTTTTTCCAAAAATATCCCTAAATATGATAAAACTTTGTAATATTGCTTCAGATGAACTTCTGCCACGAAAGAATGGCACAGTTGTGATGTTAAAATATGGAAAATGTAAACATCTGCAGTTTATTTTGCATTTGTGCAACAGTGGAAATGACATTTAAGGATTTATATACAATTTTATATATTGCATTTAGAAATTACAATAAAGTTTTGCAATTAAATATCAACTAAAACAAAGATTTTATTATTTTTAATTGTTTATTTTAATGTATAATAATTCAATTTTTAATGTAGTCTTTTGTTGCTTTAAAAATTTGGGCAAAAAATATTAATAACCTAATATCTAGGGCTGGGTTGATAAAATTGATTAATCGATCTGAATCAATCTAAGCTTAATAGATCAATAACTGATCCATAAAAGTAGATATTGATCTAACACTTAATGCAAAAAGTCTACTAGCTTGATGCTAACGTATAATGGGATTTCCCATAGGACGGCTAGTGCTAACGCTTGGTCGACCGAAACATACATTACTGACCAAATGAATATATTTATATACTTTCAGGTGTGAATTTTCCAAACTCTTAGAGGGAAATATTTTTTAAGTAACCATTTGTGGTTTAAAAACAGTTTTTGCCTCATACTTTCTTCTTCTTCTGGAATAAGGTGTAATGCGATAACTCGATCGCCACCTAGTGGCCAGAATGAAACATCCTCCAGGAGAGGCAGAACATTTGTTGGAGCTTCTCTGTTTGAGAATCCATGTAACACTTTCTGCTATTAACAATTTCATTATAATTTCACTTATACATTTTACAGTATGTGAACTGCATCAGATTATATGATTATTTTCAAAACATATACACAGATTCTTAGTGTATTTACAAACAAATGTGTCTAATTTTGTAAACCAAGTAAAACTCAAAATTAAATTGAATCAAATTAAATTGAGAGAATCGAAAGAATTAAAAAAAAATCTGAATCAAATAATTCAGTCTCTTTTGAATAAAATCGACTTGATTCTGGAAATTTTTGGGAATGCAAAGCCCTGCTAATAACCCGATCATGCACTTTTTTCATGAAAACAGTTTTCAAACATTTCTAGGAATTAAAATTAAGGCAATAAAACATCATTATTTTCCTGACCAGCACTTCGATCTGACTTTTACACAGGCTGCAGAAGAAATGTACATGTATCCAAAATTATTAAACACTAACAGAACGCTCAGAAAAAAAATTACAGACATTTTAATGCAGGTGTGCCATCTTCATCCTCTTCAGGCACATTTTTTTCCAAAGGTGTCAGCACTTCTGTCTTAAAGTGCATGGAGGGCAGTGAAAACAGCAGATCCTGCATACTGTAGGGAACACCTTAACAAAGAAATTTGCCATATTGCAAGTAAATGTCATGGTGGACTAATGATATTACATGAAATGTCATTTAGCTTCAGATCTACACAGGAAATGCCACTTCTCTACACTCACATGAAATGCCACAGATTGGGTTCGTCCCAGCTGAGCTGCAGCTTTCATCCTCTCTTGTTGGTGCGTGTATAAACAACAAACTGCCAAATGATGGGTTGATGATGTGAATTCTAAATACTCCAACATCTGTCATATTCAATCAAATTATAATGACAACAAAGCAGGTGTCCCACTTTTGTGCTCGCTGCTGTTCTGTTCAAAGCGCACTGTGACACCTCCATCCATCTTCCTCATCCCTGTGTGTTCAGATGAACACGAGGAGGAGGAGAAGGAGGTTGACACTAAGCCCAGGGAACGGGGAGGAAAAATTGTAGCCTCTTTTTCTGACTTTCATCATAATAGGAGCTATCTGGTGTGTAATTTGACACTAGGTGGCACCTAAATTGAACCACTTTTCCTCCCTCACACTCTTCACATACATGAAGACTCCAGTCAGTGATGCTACGAGGACACGAGCAACCTTTCATGTTCGCCTCAGGACAAACTGTGACTGCAGTGGTACACAACTCAAAACATCAACTATGAACCTGAAGAGTCGGTGTGCCAAGAGGGTTTATTAACTGTTTGATGTTCCTCTTGCAGCCTGAGTGCAGCCACAGCCTCAGAGTCAAAACTGCACCTCTTTTCTGCACTCATAATCATGTGTCTTAGTTAATGCTTGAGAATCTTTTTTTAAACCACAATTCACTACATGGCACAGGCTGAAGTCTATTTTTGTTGAGTTAGAATAATAGCTGCGGAGTTTGCTTAGATACTCCATTGTCAAATTTTCTGATAGCAATTTGATCTTCTTATTTTTCTGTTACACAATCCAGAGTTGCACAACGTAAAAAAGAGAGCAAGAGAGATAAAGTTCCGTTTTTTTTACATCAAATAAGAGAAATGTGCTAAAATCTTTTTATCACAAAACGAAACAAAAACTTGTGAAAGGGGATGGTTAAGATGGGTTCTCAATATAAACTACATGAATTGCAACAACACAAAAACCTTCATATATGTTTGTTTGAGTGTTTTCATTAATATAAGCTCTTGTTAAGACGATTTGAACTCATATTTATTATCTATCTATGTTTCAGATTCTGAATTTATGAATTTTTTTCAGGATATAATTTTGAGAATTTTTTGGGCAATCAAAAAGATGGTAAAACATAGTATTTTATTAATTGCATTGAGAAAGCATTATCATGGAAATTTGCTCTAATTAAAGTCAGAAAACAGTCACATAAAGTTACAAATGCTGTGTTTCTAGTCAAAAAGTGACTCGGAAAATGTATTTCTGAGCATCTTGAAAAGCCTGAATCCCAAGAAAGTGGAAAGACCATTGTTTTTTGGTTTTTTTTACGTTTTTTTTTTCTGTCTTGAAAGAAAAATTATTTTATCAAGAAAGTTTTTAAATAGAAAAATGCTCATACTTTAAGAAAATCTGTCTAAAGGACTAAAATTTTTCGTACCCCGTTGGCAGATTTTTTTGCTTATTCAAAGTATTTTCTTAAAAATATAAGAACTTTTGACTTATTACTATAGGAGGCCTGCTATTGTACTTCAAAAGGAGTTTATCAAGTAACTGACGTGACTTCACAGCACAGAAAACTTGTGATTTAAAACAGAATTGAGCTAACAGTTTTCAAAGTTCTTCCCATATTCAGGTGTTTTTTTTTTTTTTTTAAATACAAAGTCCTTTGGAAACTCATTACTGCAAATAGGGATACATTATCCAAAGACCGTCTAATCTTACTTTATTGAAAATTCTAGTGTGTATGGTTGATATAGACCAAGTCTTGCATTAAAGTGTGCATATGTGTGCATGCATGAGTGCATTTGTGTATGTAAGGTGTATCCTACAATATTTTTACCAGTGATTGTAGCTATTTGAAATGTTTCATCTTTTTCCCCAAGAAACACAAACAATGTACTTGGGATTTTTTTAAGATCAGAGATGCCTAACACTCTGATAGGGATTGACCGGTCAATCTTAAAGGAAGTGTGGGTCGATTGCAAGCCATCAAAAATAAATAAATGAAAATATATTTTTAAAAAATGATCAACGGTAACCAACCCATAAATCAACTTTATAGGCTCTTGACCTCTATAAATGGGGCTTTAAAATACTGTCTGTTGATCATTTCCAATGTTTTGATCAATTAAAATAAACTTGTTTAGTTCTTGAAAATATAATCAAAAACCGTCGTGCTGCCCCAAAAGGTTGAAATGAGGTATTACAGTTGAATTTCGTGGTTAAATTTCAGAAGTTCCACGTCAAGATTTGCATCTCCAGTGATAAAAACAGTCCTGTTCCCTGTAATGTATATGCTGTCCCCTGGCTTTCTCATTGTTCTACTTGCCCTTCATTATTGTTCTGTATATTTTGGACAGTTAAAAAAAAAAAAAAAAAAAAAACTGTCCTGTTCCCCAGCCCCACCCCTCTGACTGGATTTTCAAATTTCGGCTGTGGGTAGAGTCAGCCTCTATCTTCCCTGTTTGGTTACCCTTTAAGAACATCACTTAACTGACATGCAGAACGGACAATCAAACATCCTCTGATACATGTTAGTGCACATGTATGTTTAACCACACTGAGCTCCGATGTAGATGATAATGTAAATTATGGGCACCCCTGGTTTGGAGAAATGGTTTCTTTTAAAAGTAATTTTCAGATGTATTAGATGTTCCTAACCTTCCTCTATTGTGTCCTCCTTTTCCACTTCAGGACAAGAGAGCTTCAACTCTCGCTCCTTGGCCCTACAAGCCCAGAAAAAGATCCTCAGCAAGATGGCCACCATGGTAGTGGCCAACATGCTGACAGACGACACCAGCAGTGAGATCCTGGACGAGCTGTACAAGGTGAGCCGGGAGTTCACCAAGAGCAAGAAAGAGGCTCACAAGATCATCAAAGATGTCATCAAGATCTCCCTGAAGATCGGCATCTTGTACCGCAACCACCAGTTCAGCCAGGAAGAGCTGGACACAGTGGAGCGCTTTAAGAAGAAGATGAACCAGGCAGCCATGACGGCGGTGTCGTTCTACGAGGTGGAGTACACCTTTGACAGGAATATTTTGTCGGAGCTCCTGTTGGAGTGCAGAGACCTGCTTCACAGTCTGGTCGAGCAGCACCTGACCGCTCGCTCACACGGGCGCATTGATCACGTTTTCAACCATTTTGCTCATGGGGAATTCTTGGCTGAGCTGTACGGGGATGGAGAGGAGTACAGACTCTCTCTGAGGAAGATCTGCAATGGTATCAACAAACTCCTGGATGAAGGAACACTTTAACCTTTTCCTTATGCCTTCTTTTGCGTGTCTTTTTGCTCCATTTCTTGCTGGTGTGTCCTTCTGTTTCCTTTCCACCTCCCCACCCCACATCCACTTCCTTTGTCATTTGACGCTCTCATCTTCGTCTCTTCCGCATCTATTTCTATTGTGAAGTCCTGCTGCTATGGTTCAAAGAGAGACTCTTTTTTGACTGTCTCTTCACTCAGTGGACCATTGCTGCAGACCAGAACCCCCGTATCTCTCTGTAGGCATTGTATGTTCTCTTTTTGTGCAAACATGTACTGTACCAATGGCCAAAAAACACACAGTAGGATCTTTGGATGTGGAAGATAATCAGTCATAGTTTCTGTTTGTGTGCGTGTTTGCGTGCACATGCGCACGCGAATGTGTGAAATCTGCTTGAGTAATTTCGTGTAGTGTTTGTATTGTACACCTGCAGTTTGCCATGGTGTGTGTCAGTCTTCGAACAAGGGTATAACATGTATCTTTTATTAAAGATTTCTTCAAATCTAGTTTATTGTGCAGTTCTTCGTAGAGCTCCACATGATTTGTCATAGCAAAAACTTTGATTTTTGAGTTAAATGTAAAGGAAAATAATAGTATGCCTGTTCGCCAACTCCTTTGTTTTACTGAATAACCAGTTCGTCCTTGAATTTTGCTTATTTATTAAGCATAAACCCAAACAAACAAAACTGAGGTCATCCATGTGGGAACAAAGTTGGAGCCTTTCTGTCAGCAAACAGTCTCACACCAAGCTCAGACAAAGTGGAAGAAGAAGTCCAATAAAGCATTAGAGACTCTCAAAAAAGCTGAAATGTCTCAACACGACTCTGCAGCTCAACCTCTCACAGCAAACTGTTATGAGTGTGCTGCAGGAAATGCAGCTGAAACGGCACGATAACTAGGTTTTCCACAGTAATTTCCCTTTCCAGAAAAGAGAGACACATAGCTTTTGTGTTGTTATCATTGATCTGCAATATGCAGCAGATTTCACGTTGTTGATTTCTTTGATTAAATAGGGCAGGAGAGCGGTCCAGTCTGACAGCTTTCTTATAGGGCCTATACCATGTTTTTCTTAAGTCTTTCAGAGTAAACTATATCCATATATATGATCATATATTACCTTTGGAACACTAAAGAACAAATTGTTTATGAAATATGAGTTATTTTTGTTATTTCTTTTCCTTACCTGTTAGGAGGACGCCTCAATTTTTCGCCTGTGGGTACCGCCCATTTTGTGATGTCATCCTAGAGCCGGCCTCGGCACCGTGTCTGCATTTTTCCCACGAAAACAAAGAAAATCCAAGCTTTTGCAAAGATGGATGCGCATACAGTAAATCTGCCTTTAGAAGGCCCGGCCATTACTACACTGGTTGAAGCAATGGCCAGGGCTAGCGGCTTAGCTAACTGAGCGCCCCTCAGCTTCTGAGCACCACTAGCTGAGGGGCGAAGTTAGTGGCTGAGCACTGCTATCTGAGCGACAAAGCTAGTGGTTGAGCACAGTTAGCTGAGCGCTAAAGCTAGCGGCTGAGCACTGCTATCTAAGCGACAAAGCTAGCGGCTGAGCATCGTTAGCTGAGCGCCAAAACTAGCGGCTGAGCACTGCTATCTGAGCGACAAAGCTAGCGGCTGAGCACCGTTAGCTGAGCGCCAAAACTAGCGGCTGAGCCTCGTTAGCTGAATGGCAAAGCCAACGACTTAATACCGTTACCTGAGCTGCGAAGCTAATGGCTAAGAACCGTCAGCTGAGCGGCGAAGCTAATGTCAGAACACTGTTAGCTTTATGGAGAAATTGGACATTTGTGTTAGCCGCAGGGGTGGTTCTGACAGCACACCATCCTGAAAGGGGCTGTTCTCATTTTGTGACATCAGCTTGTGGGAACCAACTCGTTTTTGTGGGTTGGGAGGGGCTGGTGGTCAGAGCTCAAGTTTTTAGAGAATTGCTCAGAAATGCTTGAATTGATCAAAATACATCTATGGGGTTGTTTACAGTGAGTATTGAACATGATAATGAACATTAACATTGAGCTTAATAGCTCAAGAAGTGGATTTTGCATGGTATAGGTCCTTTAAACAGCTAGTAACACAAACCATTTGCCATTTGCCTGATACTCAAATGCTTTCCTCCAACCAATGAGGAAAACACTAAACTTCCAGACTGAAGCTTGTTCTAGAACCAAAGCTACTGTTGCCAATTTTCCCAGATAGGGCCACAGTTTCTGTAAAAGTACAAGTGACCATCAAGTTCTCAGTTCTATAAAATCCCTCCTCGCTGTTTTATAACTGACTCACATCACCACACCTTTCAGTTGTCTCTTGTTCATATTTTTTTTCACTTTTCTTGCTTTGCTTTTACTGGCAACAGTTGTAAATATGAAAATAAATGGTTGAGACATAGCTTTAGTGTTCAACTGTTTGCAAACAGCACTGACGACTCCATACGTTAAAAATCTGCTTTATTTCAAACCTTAATTACAGTTATGAGTCGTTATAAATGTCTAGTTGGGATTTACATGTTTTCCTAAGAACGGAATGTTTTTCAGTGAGGCCTTTTACATCAAAAAGCCTGTAAACAGTAGGAGGTACATTTTTATTACACATTAAAAAAAGTTTAAGCCAAGCACACATTAAAAATCCTGGTTTTTAATGATGACAACCAGTAAGACATACAAGAAAATTGAATATGAACATAAGTCCGAAACGGTGCATGACGCCACTTCTTTCCCGTCTATTTGCTCCACATGCACACAATGCAAGGATTCGCCAGGTCTCCTTTTGGATAATTTTCGGATAATCACTAATTTCTGGTTCATTAGATTCCCTCTGCTCCGTTCTGCTCGCCGCTTCAGGAAAACATATTACCGGTTACTGGTGAGACTCCAGCTGAACAACTCTGGCAGGAAGCGGAGAAGACATTCATTTTTATGTCTGTGTTGACTTGCCAAAACACAGTAAAGATGGACCACCCACCCATCAACAAACATGCATGTCAACTTTGTAGCAACAGTTTATTTATGCTTGTTCTCATTAATCTCTGTTTCCTGTCTGTGACTCAATAAAGTTTGGTCATGAGGGAAAGATAAAACATGTCAAAAACATCTTTTTCACATTCTAAATAAAAAAACAGGAAATGAAAACCACACTTGAATACATTAAAATCTGCTTTGTCATAGATTTGATCGCTATGTTTTCCCTTACTTATAATTTTCTTTTTTTCTTAGACGTACAAAAAAAAGATGCTTCAGACATGAATACTGATTTCATTTTGGAAGGCAGGGACCAGCCTTCTAAAAGGCAAAAGTGACTCCAAATGTCAAAGTAATTGTGAATATTAAGGAGGCTGGTAATGCACTACCATTTAGGATGCAACCTGTCTTCCAGCAGACTGATTTAAGATGAGCTACATCGCCCTTCAATGAAATGGGGAGTGCTACAGATAGAAGAATTTAAGATATATGGTTGGAAAATACCTATAAATTGGAGATCTAGACTTTAGAAAAAAGAAAAAAACAAGAACTCGTTGCTACAAATGTATATTTCTTGAACTGAAAAGATAAACTCCAATAAAAATTGAGGGAAAAAAATCTGCTTCTAATGTATAGTTTTGCCCAATGTTTGTTAATATTAAAATAAATGCTTAGCAGACAACCTCTTATTAATAATCTCTTCTTTTTTGCTTAAAAATTGAAAATAAATAAACAAGTCAAACATCATAAATACAAAATAAAATTGTACATTAGTCTCAGAGATAAAACCACCACACCTACAGTTAATATAAAACTGTTTCTTTACGTTTAAAGCTATTTTTCTTTTTTTATTGTGTTTATTTATTGATTTATTTTTGTTTAACAACTGTTGAAAAAATTAAAAAAAAAAGGCATCACTCATGTTGTTGGTTCATAATAGCAATAGAAATGTTGAAATTCAATAAAGTTGAATTCTGGATATTGGAGTTTGTTAGTCAAATTATGAGCATCATGCCAGCATCAAAGCTCTCTGTTTGGATGTAGTGACCCTTTGTATTGATTTGTAGAATCTCCTTTTGATACACAGCAGAAATAGCCTCAGTCGGTTTCCTTTCACTGTGCAGCAGTATGGTCACCCACTGGCTTTAGTGCTATAAATGATTTTAGTGGTTAATGCAAAAAATGTGCCGTTTTCACATGGATCCTGAAAGGCATCATATTTCGGGGCGACATCAACATGTTAATTTGCTGATTATGCACACAGCCAGTGCAAAACTGTATGCTGGGTTAAGTGGATTTGTAGATGTGCAGATCAGTGCTGTCTTGCTGTTTCTACACCTGTTCACTCAATAGTTACAAGCTGTCCTGCTCGAGGCCTTGGATCCCTGGACCAGAATATTTATCATGCAGTTTCTGCTGCAAATATTCACTAAATTCACATTTTTTTCAAGTAATTTAACAACTAAATGGGAAGCAAACCCCTCTGGTGGACCAGAAAGACCCGGGGCTTGTTAAGCTTTCAAAGATCCCCCTTGAAGGATCAGATGGGAAAGTAGAGTCAACAACATCCTAATATCAACAAATGAAAGAGCGACTCAGCCGTTGATGACACCCCTGAGAGGTCACGTGATGAGAGGTCCCTCTGCAGGACATGTGAGACCTTTGAAGCGTTCTTGTGGAATGACGCCTCATTTACTGCAGCTGCCCACAGGTGGTAAACTGGTTAAACGGTAACTCCTGTAAAAGGGAAACAGCTCATTATGAGGCGGGCCCAGGCAGTGTCTCGTAAAGGAGGAGCGTTGGCATTTCACCCTCAGTTGAGCCTCATTATCAGAATTTGTCTCATCGTTTCTGCAGCCTCTGTTTGACTGCTGAGGATGAAGCGACCTCTAGTGGTAAACATTTGTAGAAACAAATCAAAAATTGTAAAAATAAATTAATACATGTTTTCAACATTTGTGCATCATTTTTTGCTTTTTGTCTGTCATACTCTGACTTATCTGACTGCCTCTCTGTATTACAACAATTCTTTGTTGTTGTGGTTCGGCTGAAGTTTGTTCGGTGGAAACTGCAATTTGAATGGTTTAAAAATAGTTCATCTGTTTACACAGTTCTATGGAAAAGAGATGACTGTCCTAGAAAAACAATCTTGACCCCACCATGGGATGTTTTTGTTTTTTTTAAATACCACAGTATTTTAACAAAGTTACAGGAAAGCTGTCACTGTCATAAACTTTTTATTATAACCAGATCCTGTCTTTTAGTCTGTCTCTAAAGAGATGTTTAAACACAAGGGGGGGAAAACATATAATTTTACTGAAGTACTTTATCACCTCTGTCAAAAAATAGGTCATGTTGTACTGAGGGGAAAAGGAAAATGTTCAACATAAAAAAACACATTTACTTTGATTTAGATGCAATTTTTTAAAATGTAGATATTAGAATGAATGCAAATAAGGTCCGTCCTTCCAAATGACACTCATTAACTTATAGAAATCCCACAAGGCTTTGTGCAGTTCCCTCACTTAGAGCATCTTTTCTTATAGAATATCTATAAAATGGCTCAACCTTGAAGTCTGTGCAGTTACTTTGCTGCAGCTTGATGAAAAGCTTTCATGTAACTTCCTCACTGCAGGAATGGCCACATTCACGAAGAGCTTCTACTCCATCTGATAGCATGACTGTCTGAGCATCAAAGCAAATGTTCTGTTTGTTGCCTCCAACATCAAAGTGCAAGAATTGTCAAGTGTATCTGAGAAAAGTGTTTATCTTTGTTTGCCTTTGACACATTTGATGTTACTATTTGCACGGCCAGGGAGCTAAACATGAGGGCATCATCATCACAAATCATGCAAGATTGAAGCGACTTGAACAGATCTAATGGGCCATTGCAACAGCAGCATCACACTTTGTAATGAATCATGATCATTAGGCACTAACAACATATTTACAACGTCTGAAACAAAATTACAGGATAGAAGTTCTTGTCATTTTACTTCTGTTTGTGAGAATCTCTTTAACTTTTTGTTAAATGGTTAAAAATAATTCAATAATTGTACAAACTGCACATTTTACTCTTCAACTTGCTTTCCAAAATATTAAAATGTATCAAAAACAAAAACTTGACATAGTCTTCATCTTAAGTCTGTTGCTTCAAAAGTAAATGCTGTTTTTGCTTAAATTGTTGACACTTCAATGACCTTTTCATTCAATTACTAAAGCACTAAATTCATAGATGATTCATAGTAAGGACATGTTTCATTTAAGGTGGTTTGAACAAAAGTATCAGAAGGTTGAATTGTAGTAAATGCAGTGAACTCATGGTGGCAGTAAATTCATTTTAGATTTTTTGTTTACAAAAAGATTTAAGTGATATTTATATTGACACAATTAAAAATGGTTCAATAAATCCATTTAATAAAAATTGTGTGCATGGATACATGCATATACCTGCTTATACAGTCTGCTCTTAAACTTAGACTCATACAAATGTACCACCATGCTCTTCAGGTCATCAGGCACCGCTGGGAAAGGGGCTTAATCGATGAGTACAATCTTATTTTAACTGTAGCAATGACCATAATGGTTAAGTCTGCTGAGGTGAAATTCAGGAGGAACAAGTCCAGATCTGCATGAAGGATGCCACATAATAGCCTTTATAAACAATATTTTTTTCTGACAACTTTGGTTCCAGAAGGCATCTCTTTCCAGGGCTGAAGCAACTCATCAGGTGGACACTTCAAGACTTACACTTCACTCTGGGAGGGAATTAAATCTCATCAGTGACAGAAAAACCTTTCTGCTTAAGATCATTGTGCACATTGCTCGGCTGCTGCTCCCCAAAAGTGACCGGCACCATTTACTCTACCGCACAAGATTTGGCTTTAGCATTTGAAATGATTAAGCAGTTGGATGTTTTGGAGCTGACTATCCCCTGAGAAGACTGAATAGGAGAGACATTCAAATAAAGGAGAGCAACGTGCATTCGGAGGCTGGATGGCAGCCTTATTGATCCCTCATGACTACGAACCCTCAGGCTGCTGGAAGTGAAAAGACTGCACTTTAGGTGAAATATTAGGAAAATTAGAGAGGTCAGTGAAACAGCCTCTAGATCCCTGTGGTTCTTAATAAAGGACAAGTGGAGGAACAGCTGACACGAGTCAGGAGCTCGGCTAGATCACCCAGGTGACGGGGCATAAAAATCAATAACCTAGAACACATTATGGCTCCACGGATGACGTGTCAAGTTTCACTGGAAGGTGCGTTTAAGTTATTTCTGTGCTAAATTCACTGGCCACTCACAGTAAAAGTCAAACAATCACATTTATTTGACAAAAACATTTTCCTATTTGGACTTTTGTTTAGCTCTGATTTTGATTTCAACATTTCAAAACACCTCAGAAAAGAACATGCAAATAAAATTCAGTCTCTCTGCAAATGTGCAGATTTGGATCCTGCTTTATTACAAACAATATTTTGTTATATGAATATAAATTATATTTATGCTTTTTCTCTAAGTTCAGTAGAAATGAAGTCTGATAACCACAGCAGCATAAATCACTTTTATCATCTTTACATCAAATACTTAACTAGATTTTTTCCTAGCCTGGTTTTACTTCAAAATGTTTCCATATTTAAAGAAAAAATATATTTTTTATAATTTTTTTTTTATATATAATTCTGGTTGAAAAAATATAATCCATTTTATGTCTATTAATGATAAAAAAAGGAAAAAACTTTTTTAAATGTTTTGAGCACTCATGACCTTGTGAAGCAGGAATAGAATATTGATGGATGTTCTGAGTAACTGTTTATAGAAAATCCCCCATTGACTCTTTATTCTAAATTTTGACAAAATTGTTATTTAAATATATTTGTCTAAATATTTTCAAACCCTAAAGTATCAGTTTTATTGCTGTTATTGCAGTTTCAGATGTTCAAAAAAAAACAACGTAGCTTATAAGTAACTAATAGAAAAAAGTAGAAACATATATTTGTTATTTACATTTAATTATTTCAATTCATAAATGGGATTACATGCATTTCACACCAGATGTCAATCATGGTTTTCTCTTCAAATGTCAGCAGATGGAGCCAAACTAGAATTAATGATTGGGGGTTTTAAATGTTTTACTTCTGCTTCCCTAATGCTAATTAAAAGAAATTTCACTAAATATATTTTTTAATAAATATAAATTATTTAAGTCAAAATTGTGGACATTGTCATTGTTTCTGTCTCTTAATCATTTCATTAGCTTTGGCAACATTCATTACTGGACTGAGGTTGTAGTCTTCCACACAGTTTCCTTCTGCTGATTCGCTGGACCTGCTGAGGCAAGAGGGAGGAGGAAGAGTGCTCCTTTCAAAACATCTACACCCTGCAGAGGGTGGAGCAACAAAAACCATTTTAAAGCAGCACGGTGTAGAGCAGAGGTCTGGAACCTGAGGCTCTGGAGCCATGTTTATTTTTTATTTATCTATTATTCCTCTATTGTGGCTCCTTGGATTTTAGGAAAAATGCTAATGATTTGAATACAACAGGTTTGTAGTACATTTGTCATTAATGTTTAATTTTTTACCGATCAGATAACTGATCAAAATTACAATAATATATTCAATTTGTCACACTGTTTTTTTATTATTATTATTATTAGAATAGTGTTAAAGCACATATTCTCATATTCTCCTGTACACCAGTGTGCTCTTCAGAATTGCATAGATTACTGTAAATAAATAATATTCTATGAGTGTTGTCAGATTTTTGTTCTATAGTAAAATGAGACAAAAAGATGATGGTACCTCAAAGTCAAAAATGCTGTTTGGGTTTCTTACATTTTTAATTTAAGTAAACCAAAAATATTTGACACAGGTTGTATTCTATTTGGAAAGGAACATGCATGTGCTCAATGAGTTATGTGATGCTTTCAAAGTAAAAACAAAATAAGATTTGTATATGTAGAAAGTATATTAGTGCTTCTGATCAATTATTGTAATTAAATTTATAAATTAATGTCTTAATGGACAATAAAACATAAATAAAGCTTGTTTTTCTAAAACAATAAAGTAGGACTCTGCAACTCTCGTTTTTTTTTTTTTTTTTTTTGTCAGGATGGCTCTTTTAGGGTTAAAGGTTGTAGACCCCTGGCCTGGAGAAAAGTTAAGGCAAACTCAAACTGAAATAACATTTTGGAGTTTGTGACAAGAAAAAATAATTATTTATTAGATCCTTGTTTACATATGCCAATGTAACTTTTTAGCAATGAACAACATTTGAAGGCCCAAGTTTACGCCTATAGACTAAATGAAGCAGGAAGTTTACTTGTGTTTGCAGCAGAAAGATCAGATGCATTAAGGAAATTAAACACTTACACGCTGCATCTAAATGATAGGTCCCAGAGTGTAGTAAAAATGACAAACATGGATGTTGAGAAATTAAACGAGGAGCGTTTACGATGGGAATAAACTTTAATCCCTCAAAAAGGTTTCATAAACCACAGGATTAAACAGCATCATCCACTTTTTAATCACTCGATTACTGAATCCAAAACAAACTATTGCTCTTCCCTTTACTACAAGTGTCACATTATTTTTGCCATGAAGATATTTAAGGTCACAGTAGGACATCATGATGGAATAAATTTTACAGTTGGGGGATAATCGGATGGAAAATGATCATAAATCCCCGTCCTTAAGAGCCTGGAGGCTGTTAGAGGGAAGGTTATGTAAGCCCTCATAAAGCAGTCCAATGTGTCTTCCCCTTGTCCACGCGCTTAATTGCCCTTTTAATAAACGGTTGCTATTGACTGGACAGTGGAGATACGTACGTGACGCAGGTTGGTTGTGACGCACGCAAAAAGGCGGGTTTTTCCCTCATTTCGTTCTGCTCATGCGCAGTAAATAAAATTATAAAACCAAAGCTGCTAGCTAATCTCTGTGTTTTTTTCGGTTTGTATTTAAGTTAATTTTGGCTACACTGCTATTTATTTAGGATTTATGTTCCTTTTTTTTTTAATACAAACTTCACAGAAATGGTAATTTGAAGGTTTAAACCGCGTAATAATCGTTTTTTATTTTTCTTACGAATGCTAGCATGTGAAATATTGCTCGGCAGATGTTAGACGTGGGCTTTCCTTGCAGTCTCCTCCCCCCTCCTTAATGGCTGAGGGGGGCAGGCCTTGTTGAGGCGGGCTATTACAGCTTTGGCAGGTGATGCCGCAGCTCACTCAGGGCTTGAAGATCCTCCTCGCTTATACGGTTTTAATTAGAGAGCTGACCTGGTTTCAGCACCGCGGCGCGTCAACAGCTCCAGAGGACGCCCGGAGATTTGCCCGGCCCCTCCCCGCCCTCCGCGTCTGACAGAGCGGGAGCTGCAGACTCAGCCTCGCGGCACCAGTGAGCACCAGCCGGCGGCCGGAGCGGAGCTGTCCACACATTCAGCACCTCTCCTCTGGAGACCCCCAGGAGACTCCCCGCGCGCTTTTAGAATCATCATGGCGTCAAAAGCCGTCTGCCTTTTTGTCCTCTCCCAGCTTCTTGCTCTGAATGTAGTGAACCCGGTCTATGCCTTCCCCACACCTCCAGCCTCAACGGACGGTGAGCAAACTAACCTTTAAGACCAAACTCTCTTTTAACATAAACTCTCTTTTAACATAACATCAAATGACAGGTTTAAAAAGAGGCTAAATACGGTGACAAATTCTTCTGTAAACGCATTTTTGCTGTTGTGGGAACCCTGAATTTAAAAATCTGTTGACAAACAACACATTAGGACAAGTTCTGCTGCTCATGCGGACACTTTAACCCGCCTGTGCTATATTTTCGCTGGAGTTTAATCTTTTGCTGTATAATCCGATTACTGCGCGCCTGTGGTAGAGAGGGCAGAGACGCATCAACTCAGATCAATGTGAAAACAGAAATCCAAATGAGAAATGGCAGAAAAATACAATAAATGTGTCATCAAATTCTTCCTCCAGAAAGCCTTCTGAATCATGACAGAAAGTCTGCTGTAAAGGTTTGATCTCTGAAGATCTTTAATTTTTTAGCAGATAAATCTGTGTACAACCGACAGCTGACAGAGGAGAGACCACTACAGCAGCAGGTAAGCGCCCTCTTTTTTTTCCAATGTCCCATACTGCAAATATCTCATCCAATATCCGGTCAAACAGGCTTTATGGTCACTCGCCAAACAACCTTAACCCAGCAAACATCATGATTCAGACCCTGAGAGGACGGTGTTTGCTTAATATTTTCTTTTTCCACAGATTGCAGAGGCAGACAGTGTGAAGGCTGCCTTACAGTCAGCTGGTAAGTGGACACCTCATTGCCAATCAATTCACGGGAGATTCAAGTTGCAGCGTTTCCTGTAAAAACAGCTCATCTGCACCTCGGATGAACATGCTCAGCATTTTCTTTGTTGACAGAGGGCCAGCAGCCTGCCGCCTCCAAGGAGTCAGATCAGGACAGTGATGACTTTACCATGCTAAAGTCTTTGGCCGACGGCCAGAAATCAAAGGAGCCCTCGGTGGTACCGGTCAAAAAGGACGACCAATATGTTCCCGATGAATCAGATTCCACCAAGAGCCGCCGTCTTGCTGATGACTACGATTCGACCAAGAGGGGGATGGACTACGGCAAGTACCAAGGTGCACTTTCAACAGTGGTTGACTGTCATTAGCAAGGACATGCCCCTTTTCTGTCCTGGCAGGAAACCACACAGACGCTTTAGAAGAAGGAAACGCGTGTGTTAGGGATAAGCTCAGACTGTCAGGGGGACTCAAAGATGGGACACGTGAATCTCAGGGAAAAAGATAATCCCTTTCTCCTCAGCCACTAATTGTAAAAGCTTGTGACTTACTTTTACAAAGAGTGGCTAAGGCTAGCGGCTATTTTTTTCATAATTCTGCAGGAAATTAGTTTTTCTTGTCCTCAATCTCTTCTTAATAATTTAAAAGACTAATGTGTGAAGCATTAACAAAAAGCAAACACATAAAATAATTTGTGTTTATCCTTAGACAATTCTTTTTACACCCAGTTCTTGGTGGGTTTATACTCCCTCTGTTAAGTTCATTGGTTTCATATTCACTTCTATTCTTCCAATGGCAACAGCATGTAACTTGATCATCAGCATGAAGCTCATTGCAAGGTGACTCAGACTCAAGGTGCTGAGTGCTGCATTTCCTCGACTCATACACTCAGCCTGGCAATAGCAAAGCGTTTGACAATACTCTTTCTCCATGTTTGTTTCTTATTTTGTCATGCCAGACAGATATAGGCCAAAGAGAAAGTCCTCTCTTTATTCTTCAATCTGGGCAGCACTACCTATTTTTCCATGTGTGTGTGTTTTGAACCCCTGGAAGGAAAATAGATTGTTATATAAGGATCTCACTGAAGCAGATGCACATTTTCTTCTCACTATGGGCAGATAGAAATATGTTGAAGATATTTATAAAACCAGGAAGGTTATTTTCAGAATGATCATTATCCAGTTAATGTAAATACATTTTTTTTGTCAAATGAATAAAACGCATGAAGTGGGTAATCTTTTGAAGAAAATCCTCCCTGTGTTCTCCCTACAGATGACCCAGAAAGCTTTCGGCAAGTGGACGGTACTCCACTGACAGCTGAGGACATCGTCCAGAAGATTGCTAATAAAATCTACGAGGAGGACGATAGAGGCGTGTTTGACAGAATCGTCTCCAAACTGCTCAAACTGGGGCTGGTGAGCTTCACTGCTAATAACCTTATCGAGCTCCACCCAGCATGTGGCGTGACATTTTCACAGCAGGACCTTTCCCGGTGTCTGCATTCGCTCTTTTTCCTCACTGAGAGATAAAGAGTTGTGCTAACTGGATTTCCTCTGGTATAACTCTTTTCTTTTGACAGCACATCAGTTGCCCTTTTCTTTCCTAATATGGATCTTTTCGTTTTTGAATTAATATCATTGTGAAATGTCTTCTTTTTCCTCACAATTTTTCCTTTTTTTGTTTGTTTAGATAACTGAAAGTCAGGCAGACACTTTGGAGTACCAGGTGGCAGAAGCACTCCAAGATCTCATCACCAAAAACGCCAAGAACAATGAAATTGATGACATTGACAGCATAGACCAAGAGGCCAGAGGAGAGCAGGGGGACCAGGATTCAGACACGGTACATCCTGCAAAGACGCTGAGCTGAAAGGGGTAAAGAGATGGCAAAAAGTAGCTCAACTTTGATCATTTCCAGGGCACATGGGAACCACCAAAGCGTAGCTACAATGAGGAAGAGGAAGACGAGGCAGAGGCGGATGATGAAGAGGCTGACGATGAAGTGGAAAGGGAAGCAGAGGAAGATGTGAATGAAGCTGGAGACACCTGGGAAAAAGGGACAGAAGATGGAAACGAGGTGAGCCCTGAAGATGGGCTCCAGGACCTGCAGTACTTCCCAAACTTCTACCGCCTGCTCAAAAGCCTTAACTCAGGTAAAAACACAAACGTGTTGAGGTCACCGTGGCGTTTCTGACTAGAACTGAAATACAACCAGTGAAAGTAGGTCTTCGCCCAAAGAGCAGCATTAGATCAATGTTGTTGTCATGGCAATATTGTTTTCAAGGGTGAGTCAGTCTCTCTTTTTGTCTGCCTCTGTTTCCTGCACACCAACAACAAGCAGACAAAGGCAGTCAAACTGAACATCCTGTCGTTTATAATCTAAATCCTTAAAACCATCATAGAGACAGTGGCTCTAACAACCAAGTGGTTTCAGTTCTCTAATCAACACTTGTTTGAAGCTCCTTCTCTGCTGTGCTCTTGCAGATAAAGACACTCAGGAGAGAGAGACGCTCATAACAATCATGAAGACGCTGATTGATTTTGTGAAGATGATGGTGAAGTACGGTACCATCACACCAGAGGAAGGAGTTTCATATCTGGGTAGGACATGTGAAAAAGTGTATTTTACAACAGAACAATCATTCACTAATATATGTTCATTATTGATTTACAGGTGTGTTTGTTTGCATTTTTAGAGCTATGTACTTTTACTCTAAGTACTATATAGTGTTGTGTGTGTAGTGGAAATGTCATATCTATGTTTATCAACTGCTGTCAAATGGTGTGCCTCAGGGTACTGTTTTGGAGTCTCTTCTGTTCCTTTTCACAACAAATCCTTCTGTTATTATAAAGTATATTCAGTTTGGTTAATTTTTAATTTTTGCTGACACTAATCAATTAATTAATTGCTTATACGAACTATAAGCTAAACAGAAAATGAAAGGTACAAGACATGTGCTTTTAAGTTCCTTTTGAGAATGAGAATGTAAGATTTCAACATTTTTCCAGCCATTTATTTTTACATATTTTACTTTGTTTGTATAGTTGGTCGTGTCATTTACAGCCAGTGGAAAGGTCAGGTCCTTCATGTATTGGCTTCAGGAAACCTCAAATTCATTCTGCCAGATGAGATCTTTTTCTAGGTTGAAATAATTCACAGATAAAAAACATAAAAATGTCAGCTTCTAAGCTAAATGTATATATTATATTATATTATATTATATTATATTATATTATATTATATTATATTAAGTTGTGTTGTGTCGTGTTGTCGAGTTGACCAGTGTTCTTCTTAAAAAGTGGACCGGTTGACCTGTAGTACTATTACACACTGCATAATGAGTTTCCATTGTAACAGCAGTGGGTTCACATAGTGCAGATTGTGATGATAAATGAATGGGAATTCCTATGTTGCCCAGCAACCTGTTATTGCTTCTGCCTCCTCATCCCTTTACGAGCAGCAGGTTGCGATGGTCCAATTAGTTGCTCAGGAACATTACTGAATATACAGAGCTGTCAGTCATCTTTATTCATGGGAGCTGGGGAGATGAGGACCTCAACGCAGAGCGTGAACGAGATTCTTAGTGGAAGAAATATGGTGTTTTGTTGTGTGTGTGTGTGTGGGTGGAAAGAAAAGGGAAAAAAATACTAGACTTCCACTGTGCCTCCACACTTTTAAGGAGGTGGTTGTGTACTCGAGCACAGTGGAAAGTGGGATGGTTAGATAACAAGAAATGAGAGGAAACTGGAATGCTTCGATCAGAAATGATCTAAATAAAGTGTTCTTGGTGTTAAGTGGTAGTGATGAGGTCAGGACTTCCTGTTTGTTGCATAATTTGTGCTTCTGTCCTCCTTACACAGACCAGATTGTTAATCCCTTTTCTACTTTCCTTTTCTGGCCCATATTTTCTTTAAAGCATGTTTTCTAATCCAACTGAAGAAGTGAATTTTTGCCACATGGTTAAACATAAAAAAAATCCTATTGCATGCACGAACCAAACAAAGATGACTCATACTGTAAGATTGGAGATGGAAATGTTTTCTTTATTCACTATTTGATATTTGCTCTCCCCCATTAGGTCATATGATCTGTGTGGCTCTGTCTCTGAAAACATGGTAATCTAATCTCTGCAATTATCGCAGCAAACTGACGTTTACTTCTCGAATTTCAAAATAAATGCACCTATATTTTTAGACCAAAAATATTCCTTTTATAGAATAATCAGAGGACATGATAACAATCAGCATGAATAAATAATGTACCACTAACAACTGACTCAACATTAGGGCTTTCTCGTATACCAATCACAACTATAAAGCACTGGATGGTGTTTGTTTTTCACTGGTATCACCCTCCTGAACCCTTTTTTCATTCATGTTATAAAAGCCTTTTCTAATGATAATAAACCTCTGAGTCAGACAGGAACAGCGTGGGACTGACAGCCTTTCATTCATCCTCCACAGAGGGAACTGACAACACAATGCTGCAGATGAATCTAAGGAAAATGTTTGTCCTTTTTTTTTTTACATCCACCTGCAGAAAACCTTGATGCCATGATTGCCATGCAGACCAAGAACAAGCTGGGGAAGGCCCTCGGGCTCCCAGACGTCACTGCACCCAGTGGTAAACAGCTTTTATTGCCATAAAAAAATCAATATATTGGGACAAATAATTCCCTGTTTAAGCACTGAAAAATAAGGAAACACTGGGTAGCTGTCTTGTTTTTTTACCGTTTATTTTTTACACGTCTGTTTTGTAGAGAGAGACTGGGATGATGACGACAACACCAAAGCGGAAGCTGCAAAAATGCAGAAGGAGTATGAGAACCTGAAGGATTCCACCAAAGAGGAGCAGCCGTCAGCAGAGACCAGTCAGTGCAGCTAAACCCTGAGTCGTGGAAACGCCACCATCTTTTTACACCTGCTTTGATATTCAACTGATGTGATTTTTTAAGCCATAAATGAAAGCCCCATCTTTGTAAAGTGTCTCTTTTTTATTATGTAGCAAATCCTTTTTTTTAAATGATCTCTTTCCCTTACAAATTGTGTACATCTAACAGCTTTGTTGTTGTGCGTTTGTAAGCCTGCTTGAACAGAAGCCACTCTGAGCCCATTGGGCCGACCGTAACTAAGCTGCTGCTTGTCTCTGAACTAGGCCAGTACATGAACACTCAGCGGGAAGACCCATCACTGTCTTTTGTTCTGTGTCCCTGGACTCTGCATACTTATCAATATAATCCAAGTACACACACTGATACGTCACAAAAATACATAAAAAGAATATCACAGTGGAGTTTGCTGCAGATGAAGGCCGTCTGTGAAATCAAAAATGTTTCCTTTGTAAGGAGGCTGCACTCCGTAATGTTCCCCCATCAACTAAAGAGTCATTATTCATGATTAATTGATTAAAATGTCAAAACAAATACCTGATTCCACATTTTACAGTGGTTTAATGAACAGTTTTTTTTCTTATTCTCGATTTTTCTTAAGAATGCTCTTTCCTTTGCTTAAGTAATACAGAGATATTTTTGCTTTTTGCGTTTATACGTATATGAAATCAAGGTTTTTAGGTGTCGGCAGTCCAATGAGCAAACCTCAACATTGGCTTTTCTGTTTTCTGTCTTCAGATCAACCTGGCAAGTCAGAAGCATATCTGGACGCTATCAGGAAGAACATCGAGTGGCTGAAAAAACACAACAAAGAAGACGGAAAAGAGGGTGAGACGCCATCTCTTACAAAAAAACCCCACCAAAATGTATTATTTGCATCTAGATTTAAATGTTAAGTGACTATTCTGAAACTGAAGCCGTAAGAGCTTAGAGCTGAACTTAAGAGAAGGTCAGCTTTATAGATAAATTCTTAATGAACTGCAGGTCTGACATGTTGCTCTGAAGAGCAGGATATTTGAAGCAACCCTTTGTTTGCCCCGCATTTGCAATATAAAAGGATGTCGGACACCAAAACAGACGCTCCACTTCACGTCTCATGAATATGGATCAGTCTTAATGAGGCCATCCCAACAGCTTTTGATGCAACTGCATCGACCAAGACAAAGAGTGTTTTATCATTTCAAAAAGATGAAAAGGAGTAAAAATAACACAGAAAAGGGGTTTATTGTTGCAATTTGTTTGTGCTTTTCAGGCTTTTCCATCACTGTTTTTTTTTCATAAAGGTTTCTACTGTTTGTTTAGTTTGCTTTCTGCAACTCTCGTACCAGCCAGTGACCCAAAAAGTTTCCCACACCATCCCTGGACTTGTCTGACTTAAGATCCCGATAGCTTAAAACCAATGAGCGGAGCGGCATCATGGAGCAGTGGAGGATGAAATGCTAATGCTGTGGATGATCTCAGTGGGACGTCTCAGACAAGAGGACAAAAGTTCTAGTTAAGAAAGTTTGTTTGTTAGCATTTGATCAAGTTTAAGGTGAAAAGGGTAAGAGTTTCACAGCAAACACAGAAGAGAAGGAAGCAAAAACAAAGCAGTCCCCTGAACATGAGGGTTGAAGGATAGAGTGGAAGCTGTGAGCAGCTCATCCCTAACCTTGTTCTATATAGGACACCTCATTAGCATTCAAGAGTGAACTGGTTGTCCGGGACAACAGGGGCCTCTCCGCTGCCCGTCAACAATCTGAAGCGCTCCGATAATGGAGCAAGAATGAGCAGAGACGAAAGGAGTTCCTCTTTCTGTCATTGCTACCCGTACTGCACCAGGTAGTCTTTTTAACTCCGCTGTTATTACATTAAAGTGTGCCGTAAAGGGTGCATCTTTGTTCCCCGTCTCCTCTGGAGAACCAACAGCTGAAGAGAACAAAAGCCCCTTTCAGCTGAAAACGCTGTCATAGTAACAAAGTGGAAGATGGCTCGTTTATTGTGTTTACTCAACCAGAAGCATCCATTAGGACGATCCCAGCAGGCTGTGTGTGTGTGTGTGCGTACGCCCACACTTCAAAGATTAGCCAGAGGAGCAGATGGACACAGAGGTGACATCCTGCTTTTGGCTTTTTGGCTCTTCGCAGGGAAGACGGCGAGAAGTGGCGCCGTCTTTAATCGTATGCTGTTAATCTGACACACGAGTCACCAACAAAGCTGCACTTTTCCAGCACTGCTGTGAAAATGCTAGAGATGTGATAGTTTGTCCTTCTTCTCCTCTTCTGGTACTAGAGGCGCTTGGAAAACAGTCTGACCACAACATGCTTAAATGATACAGATCTATGCTTTTATTTTTGAAATCCATCCTCACTTTCCTCAAACTGCATCCGACTTACCCACATCCTGGCAAAAAATAAAAGAGCTCTGGTTGTCTGCTCGCACTGGAAGAGATCTAACTGCACACGCATGTTTTTCTGTGACCTTATCATTGCGAGTAAACATGGCACTTCCTTCAAATCAGAAAAACATGCTCTGACCTTAATCCTCCTCTGAGCTTGTTTGGGTGTGCCATCTTAAAAGGCCAATGGGTTCACTTTGTGATCTTTGGTACATCACTGCAGTATCAGTAGCATCCTCATGAGCACCCGCCCCCCCTCAATCTCTTCTTACAAACGGCCTGTTCTTTCAGATTACGACCTGTCCAAGCTGAAGGACTTCATGGATCAGCAGCTGGACTCGTATATCGAGAAAGGCATCATCGCCAAAGAGGAAGGAGATACAATCAAGAGGATCTACAGCAGTCTGTAACAAACTGATCCGCCTTCAGCCTAAAGACAGAATCTAAAGCTAACATATTTCCAGTAGTGCGTTAAATGATTTAACCTCGATGATTTAAATTAGCTAGAAGAGCCTGTCTATCTTTCCACATTTTTAAAATGTACTAATGAGTCTTTGTTATCTTAGCTCATATCGGTACTACTTACTACAACTGGACTCGCGTGAGAAATGAATGTTGTGGAGGAAATTGCTGTGCGATCTGATCAATCTTTAAATTTCTACTAAAAAGAAATCAAAAAATCATATTCACCATGTGTAACTTGTTTTAGCCCTAATATCGTTCCTTTTGTTTTCAGTGTACGTGTAAAATCCTAATTTATTCTTGCTTTGTACTCGACCAAAAACTGCATTTATAGTGTCTGTGTGCCCTGTTCTGTTGTAATCCCTGCAGAGCCCACTAGGGGGCAATGTCTGAGTCATGAATTATTTCTTTGCATGTTTCTACTGCTGTAATTCAAACATTTCCATTACACCATAGAGGCATAAGACGTGTTTTTAAATGTGACTTTTTTGGTGATTTCTTTCCTAAAGTTGTAAAAGCAAATAAACTTGTCTTTTCTTTACCTGTGGTCCAAACTGTGGCAGTTAAAGAGATCGCTTTCACTGCAATTTAAAAAACACATTTGATACATCTTTGGGGTTTAAATATAGATTTATTCTCAACAAATAAAACCAATGGAATTTTAAAAGCACAATAAGACCTCTGTTAAAGACATTATAACATAAATAATGCATTCACGCGGCAAAAAACAAACAAAATCCTTTTTTTTTTGCAAAGAAAAGAAAAAACTTGAGGCAAATGAGACCTGTGGAGATGCTCGTGCTTTCCCACCATTGGGCGTTTGCTCACATTGGGTGTAAACACTGATGAGGAAGGCCTGAACATTGTCTCCAATGATCCTATTCTAGGAGATTTAGAACATACAGTTAAAGAGAGTCCAGCGGGGTGAGCCTGGACTTGCTTGGCGCTGTGGGTGAACGTAAGCAGCAGGTGGGATCGGTACAGCAGCTTCACGTGCACATACAGGTAGAGCTGCACGCTGCAGAAATGACAAAACACACTCCAATACTTCCCATTCAATAAATAAGAAGGCAGACCACTCCTTAACATGGTAAACACAAACCAGATAAAAACATTAACAATGAGGTTGTGGTGTCAATGGGCTACAGGTGAACTGCTTGCTCTTTTACGTCTCCTGGTAGGACTTGTCGGGGGCTGTGTAGCTGTCCTCATTGTTTCTGCAACAACAAAAACAAACTCTTTAACAGAAGGTTGATCATAGTGACGGCTGCATTCGTTTCCACTGTTTTTTTCTTAGTTACCAGAGTCAGTTTGGTGCTGTGAATAATAGATGAGGCAACGCGAACAACCGTGTCATTCTGGTTAAGACGGGGGCACATGATTCTCATGTCCCAAACAAACCAGATATGAAAAGTGTGATCATTAACAACATTTATTTGTCTTTTTTTTTAGTTAGCATATAGCTTAAAGACCAGGGGCGGGGCTACTCAGCTGAGCATCAAAAGCAACAAGGATATTTTAGATCAACATGAAGGTTTTTAAAGACATTTTGGTTTTGGGATTTTTGTAAAAAACTTCATTCAATTAAAAAACTACTGGGAATGTTTTTTTCAAATGAAAAAAAATATCATATAGGTACTTAAAATTCTTCAAGTTTAAAGCCCATGATGGCTAAGATGTGCGTTTTATATCCAGTATACACATGACCCGATTAATCGAAAAAATAATGGGTCATATAATCGTGTGTGGCGGCACTAATGTATGTCTTATTTGCTTTCATGATGTCTAGAATCAATTGAAATGCAAGTTTGTGAACAGGTTAGTTAATTAAAAATGTAAAAATAAAAAAGGTCGATAAGGATGATTTTGTTTGGAGGTATCAGGTTTGCAGGTAATTTTATCACATTTTTTAAATTTATCAGTTCATTCAATCTTATTTACTTTTTTCACTCTTTATTCACAGCTCAGAAAACGGATGTTTTAAGTCAGACCCTATAACTTTAAAAAAGTTTCAAATCCCAACACTAACATGTAATGTAACTAAGCATAGAAATGACACAAAATTTAACAGATCTTATATAATCTTACAGGAAGGTATGTATATAGATGTGAGCAATAAGAAAGATCATGGAAGAAAAATGAGTCCAGAACCGTCTGTACCTCTTTGAGTTTGTGGTTCCTGCTTTTTAACCTTTTTTTTATATTGTGTCCAATCTTTCCTTTATGTCCGGTACAAGATATCATCATCATCATCATCATCATCATCATGGGGGCAGCAAGTCAACCATGCAGACAGCAGCTGTTTGTCCTGACACACTATGGAAACATCCTAGAGCTCAATGGAAGGAGGAAATTCAACCCTCATCTGCTCTTTGGAAAACAAATCTAACAAAAAAATTAACCTGGTGAACTAGGAGTTCATTATTTGGAAAGTCATCTCAGTGGGATCATTAGTAAATCTTTAATAAAAACTCTTTAAAAACTGTTTTCCAGGATTGTGGCTTACATAGATAAGCTGTTGTGACACATAAAGAAGCAATGCCATATTAGGAAAAAATAACAATGTCCAAAAATAAACAGAAAAAAAGAAGTCTGAGCACCAGAGGCAGACGGATCACCTGAAGAATGAGTCAGACGTCCCTCAACTGTGGAAGTTGAAAAATGAACAAAGAAAGGTGGAAAATCTACTCTTAAAAAAAATTTTTTTTTCCTTGAATTTCTTTTCTACTAAACAAAGTTACAATAATTTTATTTTGTTTTCATCTGTCTAATTTGAATAGCATTTATCCAGGCTTCTCTGCTCAGACCGTTTAATAAGAACCATCGTGCTGCACGTTAGTTCCTGCTAACAGAAACCCTGAGACTGCAGCTTAAAGAGAATCTCTGAGTCTGTCTGTCAAAGTGACTCATCACTTTAGACGAAAAATAAAAAGCTCACTTCTGTTTTAATTAACTATTACAGAAAAAAAATACAATAGATAAAAGCTTATGAAAATAAGAGTTTTTTTAAACCGCTGCAGATGTTAGCAAGAACCATTGCTAAACAAGCAGCTGCTGAAGACAAAATTGCAACATGTTGACAGAAGTGAGTGAAATCTTTACAGAAAATCTTTGACATTTTAAGAGTCACTTATAAAAGTTCACATGGTAAATAAACAAGACAGAAAAGAACAGTGACAGTCTGCAGTGGCGCTGCATGTGACAGCACGAGGGACTCGGCCGAGGTTAGTGTTAGGAAAACAACCAGGTATTTGACTTTTTGCTCATTTTGTTGCAGCAGATCTAACTTTAGCCTTTCAGGTCATGGAGTTTATCGTTTGTTTAGTATAAAAGTTCTGTTGAGGAACAGAAAAAGCTGAACTAAATAACTACATACATCAGTTTGAATGCATATCATTTGTTAATGGTTAACTTGTGCATTGCAGAAATAAAAGCAGAGACAAACCTTGTAATGGTGCTACTATTTAAAAATCACAGTTCTGTTCTATGGAATTTGATAAATTTGTGATTCATTATTAAGAGACTTTTGCCAAACGTCTATGAACGAATGACCATCAAGCTGCAGACTAGAGAAAGGAGTAGTCTTCATGTTACAAGAAAACATTTTGCATAAACACAGTATCAGATAGAGCCTGGATTCCTATCTATGCTTGTCCGTTCAGGAGGAGACTTGTAGCAATTAAAACTGAAGCTGTTCAGATCAGTGATTTTAATTGGCTCTGCAAAACAGGCAGCTGCAGCTATTTGAGTAATGGCAATACGCTTACGTTTTAGTGATAATCTAAAGATTTTAACACCAGAGCTGATGGAATCTTTTCTTTTCTATTCTATAATCTAATTGTACTTTTTGCAAGTGGACCAAAAGCATGAGTGTAACAATCGTTATCCAGAAATCCAAAGAGCGATGGGGCATAACTTAACATGGAGGTCTTACATGCTAAACTTGATGTTGGGATAAGAATATCTGAGAAACATGCTGAATTTCCTGAGCAGCTGGATCAAAATGCTCTAACAAGTTCTTCTTGCTGATTTGCAACATGGTGCGACACAATGAAGCTTTGTGTGCAGCGTTCTTCATCTCTACTGTGTCCATGGAACAATCAGCTGGACTCATTCTGAGTATATCTCACTTCATCATGACGTTTTCACTCACACAACTTCAATTCTTGATTGATTCTTTTATGCAAGTTTGGAAAATATTTTTGCTGTAACAGGAAAGTTCAGAAGCTCCTTTAAGTTTGTGCTAAACATTAAAATATATGGGAAATCTCTTTGTTGCTGCACGTTTGTCCACAGCTTCAGGCTTTTAGTGCAACTTCCACAGGTCTATGTATCTTATTTACCAGCTACGATGGCTTATTAGTTCGAATGGTAATGTTAGAAAGTATGGTTCATAATCGGAATTGGATCTTTCAAAATGAATCGTATCAGCAAATGCAAGCATGAATGGTTAAAAAGAATCGCTGCACTAATAATGCATGCAAAAGGCTCCTCATGTTCTGCTAACTCAAAGGTTTGTGTCAAAAGGTTTTGTTGTTGTAAGATCTTTTGTGTTTATGTGTTTAAGCAAGTCATTTTTGTGTTTGTGCTTTTAAATCCTGTGAGTTATTACACAAAGATCCTTATGGTTACATAGATGTTTCACTTCACACACTAACAGCAGGGAAGTTCCCATCTCCTAATTATTCTGCAGTTCTTCTGCGTCACTCGATGGTTTTTGACTGACTTTCTCCCATGAGCCTTAGCGGTAAACTCACTACACTCCTGAACCTTTAACATGTAAACAAGGTTTCCAATAGCACTATCTTCTGTAGCAGTATTTTCGTGTCTGAGCAAGATTACTTCACTTTTAGACCTAACAAGGTAACATCACAAGATTACAGAAACACTAGCCAGCTCAGCTCATGGGGGTCTTTTTTCTCAAGATTAACTGAGCAGCTAATTCAAAGACCGCAGTTCAGTCTGTTTTCAGGTCATCTCAATCATTTCTGCAGCTGACCAGCTGGATCAGGTGTGTTTGTCAGCATGAAGCTGTGATAGTGTAGGGTAGGGACCCTCAGGACCCCCCTGATCTAGGCAGGGTGTCTACTGATTATCAGAAGTTACATTTAATGAAGTTTTAGATACATTTTTAAGGACATTTAAAATCTAGTTTAAGACTGAATCTCTGGAGCGTGTCGTTTTATGCTCTGTGCATGCAATTCGATCTCCATGATCCCGTCGTGCCAAGTTTAAATGGCTTTTGGCAAACCATGCAGCTTGATTCAAAAGGATTTCCGCTAACCAGTTTTAATCACAATGAGTAATCTTTATTTTCTAGCCATTTTTCAGTAAATGTGTTATTTCCTATTTTCCTGCATCGTTGAGTACAAGCTCTTTGCTAGCTGAGGTAAAATGATTCATGACCATTTTTTTTTTTTTTAA
>NC_050514.1:11062226-11075795 GCF_002922805.2 Oryzias melastigma
CTTTAAGAATCCACAGACAAAAGAATTTGATGGTTGAACTAATAGTCATCAATGAATCTGACATTTTTGGTAGTTTATTTTTTTTCCTTAAATGTGTTGAAGGCTTTCATAATAATACTAACGCTATAAATTGGATTTAGATGGTTTTGTTAGTCCCAGTATAGTGCGTTTTTGAGTCTTTATGAGATCTATGCAGATAAATTGCAACAGATTTGTCTTCATGTCAAGAGCTGCCAAAGGAATGTAAGCGAGTCAGGGTGAGGTTGCATAAGAGCTCCAGTAATTAAGTCAGAGCAGTAACCTCTGAAATTGCAGGTGAAGTGTGGCTTAAACAAAAAACAAAACGTGAACTTCAAACAAGAAAGCCCCTCACCTCACTTCCTCTTCTTTGAGCCGGCGTGCAGCCTGCTTTGACTGTTTAATTTGCAAGTCCAGTCTGTGTAAGAAGTCTTTGGCTGACAGCTCCTCTGGCTGAGGCGGGGCTGGTTTGGACTCCTCTGGAGGAGGTGGGGAAGAAGGCGGCGAAGGTGCCTCGATGTCCTGCGTCACGACAGTGGCCTCCTGGCACACCGTCTCACACTCCCCGTCGGGGGACTCCAGAGACAGTCCGTTGAAAACGAAGCGCTTCTCCGACACCACGGGAATGTTGAGGCTGTTCCTCAAGAAGATGCAGTCGTTGCTGAACAGTTTGTTGGCTCGCTTGATCTGCTCCATCTGGAAGCAGCCATAGAACAAATAAAAATAACAGAAATTCTATTGTTTAAAAAAATCTGCTCCTTGATCTTAATAGCATAAAAAGGTATAACAGATCAAAAATCATGTTTTTGTCATTTTTAACATTTTCTTGTGGCCTTTTTCTGATAATGAACATTTATAAAAAAAACTATTGAGCTAAAAAAATTGCTTTTGTAAGTATTTTTTGTTCAAATTGTGGTGAATTGGGAGCAAGCGACAAAAAAGCTGTTGGAAAAAGAGCTTATTTGGGATGTAGAAAATATTCTGGGAGGGCTAAAAGCTCCTATTCTGATGCATCCACTTGCAGACAAATAGATCCGTGTTTTTCTCGTCTGAGCATCTGACTCAAAACTGAACGGCTGAATAGCTCCGATATAGCTCGCCATTTTTGTTTAACCAGTAATGTTAGGTTGTGGCTGTGAAGAGCTATAAGCTAAAAGGAGTGCTTGTATACAGATGGATGATGGGAAGTAGAGGTAGGATTGCTCTGTGCAATATTAACCTCTGCAATATGCGTAAGCAAAGGACTTTATTGGAATTAAGTTAGATTAACTTTAACTTAAAAAAAACAGTGTGTTTCCTCATTTGTGCAGCCCTACATTCAAGGCAAATAATCTAAAAACTTGTGACAAATTTGCGTGACATGCAACTTTTATAGAAGTCTTTTCAAAGTGGTAGACAAGGCGACAGCATGCAATGAGGATGTGCACATTTCTCACATCTGCTCTGTCTTTAAGGGTGTTGAATGAGTTCACAGCAGGATCATTTAACCTCTGTGTGTTTAAATGATGCTCCAGTGTGTCTGTGAGCTTTCACAAGTGTTGAGATGATAGCACGTGAAGCAGGAGACACCTTGAAGGGGAAGCAACTAAACAGCTTCCTGTGCTTCTGAGAGCTGTTTAACCAACTGTGCAAACAAACACTATGATGCACGCGCGTGATGAGACGTTTGTGGCCTCGTGCCTGAGTCATTTTCAAGAAGAATCACAAGCGCAAAGTGATGCCTCTGTGTCAACGGAATCACACTTTTTGTCTGTATCAGGGGACTGCATTTATACATGGAACTCCTCACACATCAGTCTTACCGTGACGCCGTACTTGAGAGCAATGCCTTGCAGAGTATCACTGTCCGTAACCCGATGCTCTATGTATTTCTCCCCCAGGGAGGCCGTGACGCTGGCGGTGCTCCCGTAAGACCGGATTTTGGTGCGGGCTAGACTCTGGGACAGTTCGCTGTCAGACTCGGAACCGGACCTGGACCGAGGGAAAATGGGCTGGGCAAATCGTCCTCCCCCATCCCGCATCGGCAGCACGGGTGAGAACTCCGCCATCTTCTCTTGAATAGATAAAAAGCTCGGCCAAACTCCGGGTTAGTGCGCCGGTAGCTTTAGCAACACCAACCAGAGGTTTTCATGCAACAGGAAAGTCCATCCCGGGTCATATGGAGGCCCCCGAACCGGCTGACTCGAGGCATGTTTAGGACACACATCCACAGTTCGTTTTTTTGTAGATCCTCTACGTTGACGTAAAAACGTAAGAACGTTGTGACGTCCATAGGACGTATCAATAAATTAACTTCCGGTTATACTTTCAAAGTATTTTACCTTTGTGAGAAATAAATATAGAAAAAAATATTTTTGCCATTTTTGAAACCAAAGCTTTATACAAGAATATTATATTAATGAAATAACATTTTATTATACTTTAAAACTCCACTTGCAGCATTTTTTAAATAAATTAATTAATTTCCGGTAACATTTGTCTAAAAACTTTATTTATAACAACATATACAACAAATTGCAATAAAAACATTAAATAATATATATCCATTTTTTATTTGAGAATTATCGAATTATAATTAACTAAACGAGGCAAAAATAACGTTAAAAAGATTAAAATCTTAGAAAGAAAGAAATATATTTTTTTAAAAGAAAAAGCACACACACAGAAACACTTAAGAAAAGACTTAAGGAGTCTTGTGACTTTACACCAAAGTCAATATTTAGCAGTATCTTGTGAAGATATTTTAACCTTTGCCATTTGTCTTAGGTGACATCTGTTTGAGATTGGCTAACTGAAATTCTGCAAAGAGGCCTAAAGCATGAAAACTTTCATTATTTAAAACAGCAAAAACTCAAGGAGTGCATGGATTGCACTACATGAATCTCAATTTCAGAATTGAGATTCATGTAGTCTGCCCTATGTCTATGAGTCTTCCAAATAAGAACTCTGACTACAAACCAAACTCCATTCTACGTTGGCCCTGAAGTGAAAATTGTGTTTTGGTTTCTGGAACTTTATGTAGATTTATAAATAAGTGTAATGTTTTTTTTTCCTTTTTTGAATTGTTGTTGTGATCTTTAAAAAGTTTTTGTGTCAGGTGATTTGTTGATGTGATTTGCTCTTCGGGGAGACCTTAACATTCACACCTTGGCTTTAAAATTAACAAGCTGATGCAAAATGCATTCCTTGAGCACCCAAGTTCTCGTCTTTGCTCACTTGACTGACTTTTAGAAACAGCTACAGGGGTTTAAAAAACATTAAGTATTCCGCTGAATCCAACTTGGTGAGCATACAAAGAAACAAAAAAAAATTACATAAAGAAAAACAAAACAAAAAAAATATGTCTGCACAAATCATTATGTTAAAATTGTAATTGTTACTTTTAATGTATAATTTTCCTAAGTGCATTATTTATCACATTTTTACTGTCTTTAAACCTACAACAACTAGGAATATTTCTAAACCTTTATAAACAACTAAATGTTGCAGTACTATATTTTTAATATACATTTTTCTGTTTGTGAGATACACTAAACAGACCATTTATCCACTTATGTGGTGGCCCTTGAGAAGATTTTAAAAAAAAAAACATAAATAGTCTGATATTCATTGCTGTTATTGCTCTGTGGAGAGTTTAACCACCTCCCAACCATCTGTGCATTAGCTATTCTTAATGATCATTCATAAAGTACTGATTGTTTGTAGTGGAGTTATTATGTATGTAGGTCAGGTTAGTTAATTTAAAATAACAAATAATTTCCCAGGAGTAGTAAACTTTTATAATGGTACTCATCTCTGATCTAGTACGAATCATGTTTTGTTTTTAATATGCAGAGATACAAAAGCTGCAGGTGCCACTTAGGGAAGCACAGAATGTACCTACATGAAACCCGATTCACCAGAGAACAAATGCTGGGGAGCAAACAATTGGATTCATGAAATCTGAGGGAGTTATTTATGCAACAAGCCTCTCTTGGTTATAAATTGTGCAATAGTGATCTCCCAGTCTGTCATTTTCTGATGTAAATCAGGTCATTCAACTGATGTAACAGCACAAAAAGAAACAGATGAGGGAGTTCAAATGTATTCATTATAAATGATCTTCTCAATAAAAGATGACACCTTTTAGATTAAGCTTCAGATTGATATAATATTTGCTTCCTATTTTTGGTCATGACTCAGTCCGTTCATAATTCATCAGGTTTGACTGTACCATGAAGAGAAAAGACAAAACTCGAAACATGGAAAATGCAATGACAAATAATTTTGGAAATACATTTTGAAGAATTAGGACGGCAGCAGGAGACCAGAAGGGACTGGATTACTTGTGTTGATCAAATTCTTGCTTCAGTTCCAAAGAAACAATGAAACAAAAATGGAAAAAGCTTGAAAACAACAACTTCTGTGATGGTGTAACCATGACAACAATCTGCCTCTTGATCCAACTTCATCAGTAGCCCCGTCATCCCTCTTCTTCCCTTCCTCTTTCCAGGTCCTGCACACTTGTCCAAACTCTTGTTTAATATAAAGTCATTATTAATCGTTAGTCTGCCATCTTTATGTATTTTTACTCAAGCTCTTTTACTACTCCCGTTTTTCTTCCCATTTAAATGTTGTTTTTTTTTAATTAAATTACTGTATTTTACTGTTCCACACCTGCATTTCATTATCAAGACAACAACAATATATTTTTAAATGCCGTCTAATGATGTCACCTAACAGCGAGCTTGTTGTTGAGAAAATGTCTATTTGTTTCACACAGGATAAGGTGACCATATGTTTACAGGATGTGACCACAGTGTTTTTAAGCACAACCCCCTCCCCCCCACACACACACACACCACCACCACCACCCACCCCTCTGATCTGTACATTTTTTTTTCTCCTTCGTTACTGGCTGAGCCTATGCCGGTGTTCTTCTGACCCCTACTGGATAGTTATAGTATTGCATTCGAGACCAGTGAAAGCTCAATCATTTATGAGTCTGGAAACGTTTTAAAGAAAACAAACACACTCATAACAATTCATTTCTTACATGATATACTTAAACTATTAATTATTTTTACACGAATTACACTTAACATGATTCCTTCGCCAAAAAAGAAAAAGAAAAAAAGCATTAAGTTTGTTGGATTTATTAACTGATTACTGATTACTGATTACTGGGGATTAAGCCCAGAAGCCCTGAGCATGATGGTTAATAGCAGAAAAATATAGGATTTGTAGAATCTGCCGCTCAGGATTCATCTCTGTGTGTGACAATTAGAAAGGAGACTTCACTAACAGAGTCACTTGTTGTGATTTGCTATGAAGCATTTGCTGGATATGACTGACATGTGAGTAGACCAATTAAAGGCATCAACGTCAAACAATTGTGTTGCTGCACTTCAAAGTTATGTTTATTTAAAGTTATAAGGCAGTGAAAAAAGTTAATAAATAGTAAAAGGGAAATCAACAAACTAAAGCATTACTCAGAAGACAAGGAGATGTGTTAGGGTATTAGTTTAAATTAAAAAATGAACACAGAAAAACTTTTGAACTTAAAAATTAGTTTGAAAGAAAACTTTTCAATATTTGAATTCGCGCAGCATGTAAATGTTTAAGAATCTATGGGTTTGTATTCACACCAAAAATTGAATAGTTTTTAAAGATAATTAGCTTTAAAATACAAGACAGAAAAACAATTCACTGAAAATTAAATGAAAGAGTTCCGTTCTGTCACATGAATTTTAAAGAAGAGGAACAATTCTGCAAAAATATCTTTTAAACATTTATAAGCTGTAAATGATCTTGACCATGTTTGCAATAGAAACCCTAAATCAAAAATATCTATTTAAAATTATCTAAATGCTTAAATCAACTTATTACAGTTGGACATGATTATTTTACGGATTTGCTGAAATTGTTTGACCTCTCAACTGATCAGAGCATCACCAGTTCATCACATCTTATCACAAATGTTCCTGCTGGTTTTGTTAGAAATAATGTGTACCACGATATTACCACCAGAGGGCGATATGGATCTGAAGCCTCTTGATCTACCAAACCTCTTATTGGTGTTTTAAA
Organism: Oryzias melastigma; assembly: GCF_002922805.2. Taxonomy (NCBI): domain Eukaryota; kingdom Metazoa; phylum Chordata; class Actinopteri; order Beloniformes; family Adrianichthyidae; genus Oryzias; species Oryzias melastigma. The sequence continues at coordinate 11,068,311 of NC_050514.1, forward strand.
GTGAATTACAGAAGGGAGACTGGCTTCTGTTAATGGAAGGGATAAAACTACTGGAATAAATCATCTAAAATCTTCAGGTATCATAGTTCCATATACTTGTCTGACTAACAAAACCAGCTAAAATTCACAGTCTTGGTCAGAGTTCAGATGGAAAAGAGATCGTTTTACTTCAGTATGATTCTTCTCTACATAAAAAAAATAAAATAAAATAATAAAGTTTTAAAGACGGTCTGGTACCTACAGGTGTCCCAAGAATCAAACATGCAAAGACTGATCTGGATCTGGAGACTTTATCTGGTAACTTTAGCCTAATCTATCATAAATGGTGGAATTGTTTTGAGTGATCACAGCATCATCTCCAACTAGGAAACAAGTTCCAAATTAAGAGTATGATAAACTATGAAGTCGGTGTCTCCCATTGACTCTATGTGCACATGTTTGAACCTGATTCTGCCTGCAAGAGTTGAATCATGGTGTCAAAATATAAAAAGATACCCAGAGAAGCCTGTGTGATCGCACTAACTGTGTATGATCTCATCTGCTGGGGGAGCCAGCTTGATGGTGTAAGGCGAATAACTGGAAAACAAGGTTTGTCATCACTGGAATCAATGAACACTTGCCGTGATTTATCAGAGCCTTCCTCCAGAACTTAACAGTGGGAGAATTGATCCCAAAAACTCTCCAAAAAGGAGACGTCTGATCTCATGTTAGGTGTATTTTACAGTTCTGGCCACATTCAACACTTAGTGCTGTTAGAATGTGTTTACAGTCTTAAATTTTCAATGTCAAAAACTCATAAGATTCTACTGAACTTTCTCCACTTTGCATGTTTGAGTTTTTAAACTATGGACACACAGGGGCTCCAGGGCAAAGGCCTCTTCTAAAGGGGGGCAGTGAAGTCCTTCAAAGATAAACTGTCTCAGGGGGAAATTAGTTATATTCAAATAAAGGATGCACAATCTGGAACGGTCCCTAACTCCCAACAAAGAGAAATACTATACTTCCTGCCTCTGCAATCTAACTGACTGGGAGTCAGTCTTGTAACTAGAGTCTTTGCATATGAATAAAGACTACACACTGAATTGGTGCAATTTCAATAACCTTGCATCCAATTGCCCCGGCTTCCTTCTCTTCCAATCACAATCATATTTTCGTCTTTAAATTTATGGATGTTACCAGTAATTCCTCCAGATTCCAGGCGGTTTCGCCAGTCCTCTTCCATCAGCTTCTTCACCCGAATTGAGGCTTTTCGTCAGACATCTACAGTCTGATTTTATTCCTCCCATGCAAGACTTCATGAATTCCCAACAATTTTAGAACTTTCTCCACATCTTCCTGTGTCACAGCTAAATTGTTACTACTAAGATCTTTTCTTAAAATGACCTTTATCAGCAGCAATCTGCTATGCTTCTTTTGACTCATGTCTTCATACAGATTGTTCATGAATGTGTAAATTAAAGCTAAACCCTAAAGGTTTTCACTGGATTTCTAAAAATGTTGCACTTACTACAAGTAGACAACAGACTATAGTTCTCATCAGTATGACTGCCTCAACCACAACAATTCCTAATTCTGACCTCTTTTTGCACTCTGATGGATGATCAGGCTTGTTTGCAATTTTTCATTTTCCGCTAAGTTTCAGTTGTGTAATGACAAAGTGTTTTTGTGTGTGCTGCACATGGAATGCTAAGTCTAATCTCTCTTAAAGCTTCATCTTCCCATTGACAGATCCTCCCCCTGACTTAAAGCTAAATATAGCCGTCTCTCTGAACGTCAAAAACAAGCTTATATACAGACTCTTTTCTTTCCCTCCATGCACAGGCAAGTCAGTCAGAGCACTGTGGTAATCAACATGTCACCATCTTGGAGTTCTTCTCAGAGTAAAAGCAGATGAGTGATCCTCCCGCCCTCACCGGCTGAAGCGCAGCCAGCAGTGCAGCTCGCCGCAACCCTCTGGCACAGGAAGCCGAGAGGATGGAGTCATATCCATGACATCAACTCTCAGGCATGTTCAAACAAATCTGAAAACTGGATCTGATTAAAGCCTGCATCTTTGGTCCATTTAAAGAGCTATTAGTAGCAGGTCGATGTAATGCTCGTAAAACATCGTCTTTCCAAAGATGGAAGTATTAGGAATGTTATCAGTCTGTCAATAATTAAAGGATTTTGATGATCACTGGAGTCTTATCATCTGGTTTTTATTGAGTTTAGATGTAACGCACACAAACCTGCTGGGTGGCCATTGTGCACTTTTGGGTCTGACCAGAGAAATAGTTTTGTTTTCCTTCAAAGAGAATCATCAGATCAAATCTGCAAGCTAAAACGTCCTGCAGCCTCGCCTTTGTTTTGCATCAAATGCAAACTATAAAGCAAAGTGGGTTATTCAAAGACACAGGCACTAAAAAATTGATTTTCGGGGCTTAAACAGAACAAATGCTGCAATGAGTTTTAGTTTTTAGTTCACATTTTATACCTTAAAAAGCAAACTGTGCGTTTTTTTGGGTAAAATAATTTGTGTATTTCATCACAAAATGAAATTGTTGCTCGTGTCGGATGTTCTACTAGTTTAATGGACTAAAATAAATAGAACTGGAATAAAAAACAAGACATTATTACGTAAAAACATTTATTGTAGAGAATGTCTTATATTCAGCAGTGCTTTGAACCAGTTGTGTGTCTCTATAATACAATTTCTGTGTGAACACCTGGATTTTAGAACAAAAAACAGAATCTCAGCAGTGACTTATGAGGTTATGCAATACAGACCGTATTATCCATCTGTACATGTACAGTTTGAAACTTGAGATGGTACTGTGCAGTTAAAAATACAACATATGAATTGCAGAACACCAACAAGCCCCACAAAGAAGCAGTTTTCCATTTGAACAGACAAGAAAAAAAAAAAAGGAATGTGGGAAAAAAAATAAAAAGTTTCTCGAGGAAACACGGCAGACACAAACACGGAAAAGTGCATTGTTATAAAACTTCCAAAGATCGAAAAAATGAAACAATAAAGAAATGTTTTGGTCAAAGAAACATGGTGGAAAAGTCATGCCAACACACTGCGCCGATAAACAATATATACAAGTTCAAGTATGGCCTGAATGAAGCACGTTTGTGTGAGCGAGAACCTGTAATTTGATGCAGACAAAATCACCGTGATGTCTCACTATTACTAAATTCTGTTTGAGGATATATCTAAGAATTGCTGGATATGATTCCAAACTTCTGCATTCTCCTTAAGCCTAGCAGAAATGAGTTCCACAGAAATGGGGGGACAAAGCAAAGAAAGCTTTGAGTGATAGAAACATTGAATGCATTAGTCTTTGGCATAATAGAGCAATCAATGCTTTGACTGGAATTAACATCACCTTTTCCACTTTTGCTTGATTAAAAACCACTAACAAGTCTGGAACCGTCTCAAACGAGATATTTAGAGCATTAAAACATTAATAATTACAGTATTTATTTTACACAAAGCCAGGAGAAGGCTTTGAACCAACTTAAAGTTTTGTCATAAATTGTTTAAGAGAGTGGTTATCACATCAACAGTGACGATCTCCACTATTAGCATTCTTCTCCTGCCTTTCACTTTCTGACGGTTTAGACTCAGCAGGTTTTGCTGCAAGAATTTGACTAGAATCTGTATAAGAAAATATATAGGGGGCGCTTTAGTTGATTTATGTTACTTGGCTATGATTAGTTCATTAGATAATAGCTTTGTATAAAAGAAGGAAAAAGCAAGTGAAGGCTCAAAAAAGAAGCTGCTGCAATGGGAAGTACTAAAAAAAAAAAAATCCTAATAAAGATTTACATCTTCAAAAACATAAAAAACAAACAAAAGAAGGTGTGAACATGTGAATAGGAGAGGGCATTTTGTTCCAGTTTGTTCCCCTTCTTCTCAGATGCATGTTCTTGACCAGCGCGCCTTGCCCCGCAAGTTTGGCACAAGTTTCCGCACAGTAAGACGAGACGAGGACGCCGCCTGGAAGTGTTCCACGCGATGAGATGAAAAACTGAATTGGCTGGAAGAAAGGCTCCACACCTCTACAGGTCCTTTTCCAGCCGCCTCCTGCGCACTAGAGGAAGCAACAAACCAGATTCAGGTGTGAGAGGCAAAAAAAACAATAAACTTTATTATCCTAAAACTACACACACGAGTTGTGAGAAAGCATGCTTCTATGACTGTTTCCAAATGCTTGTTAGTTCTCCATGAAGAAGTGAGTCACCACGAGCAACAGTTTACAACAGCGTGTGTCAGCATGGACAGAAACCCAGAGGTGTGATGTCATCACCACGCCGTGCTCGTTTTCAACCCGTTATGGCAGTGAATGCTTCATTCAAACACTGTGAGAGGAGTCATTGTTATCGCTGATGCCTCGACACACCCATGCATCAGACCTGTGCTATCGCAGCTCTGACAGGGGGAGGGGCTAAAAGAGAGAGTAGAGGTCACTGGTGTCTTGTGGAAGATGTTTACAAAGTTTTCCACCAAAACTGCCCCATGATTCCACAACACATGAAAATACGTCATGACTGGAGACTTTTTTTTTTTTTTTTTTTTGGTGTGTGTGAAAACATACCCAAGTCGTTGTTCTTGGTGATAGCTGCAGCCGCCCTGGACCGAGGTCCTTGTTGAGTGAAATGGTAACCGAACTTCACTATGGTGTTGTTATCTTCCAACATCTTAGCGATCTCCATCTCTGCAGTGGTGCCCAGCTGCTGCCTCTGGAGAACACAAAAATAAACACGTCAGAACCAATTTTATTGAAAAAAAAGTGTATCAAATGCAGTTTTCAGTTTCTAAATCATACTGGGACCAAACAGCTGTGAAGTGATTTGTTTTAAAACTATTGAACAGAAAGGCTTATTTTTCTACAATCCTGGAAATTAGCCTCTTTACTGCACAAAGTAGAAATTAATCTTGCAATAGGTGAAATCGGAAAGTAGAATTACTGGTGTTTAAGGCTGTAAAATCCCTCTCTACACACTTTATACACTTTTCCCCATCCCTGCTTCAGAGACTTATTGGTTAAGGCACTTTTTTTTTTCTTATATTTAAAAAAATGTTGTGGAAATCAGAACATATTGACTGATGTACTGTTAATGCTGTGATAATTAAAAAAAATGCAATTTTATTACAAATAAAGTAAATTTAACATTAAGGTAGAGCTTTTTCCCCAAGTTATTAAAAAAAAAAAAAGGAGATTTTTTCTGGTACAGTCTTGGGATATATCGCGATACATATTGTATCGTGAGACATGTATCGAGATATCTGTCACATTGCCAGACTCCTGCCAATGCACACCTCTAGATGGAACACTGTATCAGCGGCTTAAAAACTGCTTAATATCTGCATTGTGAGGTAGGTGTATGTATATGGTGGAAACCAGCAGGATTTTGGAAAATCATCTGATGGAACCATCTTTTAAAGTTTGTGCAGACCACACCTCCCTCTATGAAACAGAGCAGTGCCATGCAGTAACCCAAACAAAATCTTTCAGGGAAATTCACAGCTATTCACAGAACAAATATAAAATACAAGAAGTGAAACACAATTTACCAAAATTTTTACAACAGTTACGTTTTAAAAGAGACATCAGGAGCAAAGTTTAACCTTTGAAAGGCAGATTTTATGGTAATGTTCAGATCAAACAAGCTGAAATAGGAATAACTAAATACATATTCACGTTGAAGCGTCTATTGTAAAAAGCATAATGTAAATATCAGGACACTTCCCTAAAACAAAGGAGATTTCCATCTCTGTGGAGCTGTCAGACTGGACTTTTTCCTGTTTTCTACAGCTTGTTAACACTTAAAAAACAACTTTGATCCCATCTGGAGTTCACAATCAACCTACGACTGAGTGCAGGTTTTGAGATTTTTGTCTTGACTAACACATTTGCATGTTGTACACACCTGGTTGTCAATCTTGATTTCTGTGAGAGTGTCGTTGTCTCGCAATGCATCGACCAAAGCCTGCACTCCGACGCCGGTGATGAAGTTCGACTCCAAGTTCAAACTTTTCAACGTCTTGTTCTCTCGGAGCATGTCGCTAAAAGCCTGGGAGACGGAGGACGGGGAGGACAAGAATACAAAACAACAGTGTAAATTCAGAGCTGCCATGTGTAAACAAAGCCATTAGGAGCCCACAGACCCTCCCCGCCATCTCACCACAGCAACCGGGTCGTTACTGCGCGTCGCCGCCAGACTAAACTTCGTGACATGTGTGTTCTTCTCCATTGCTTTGGCAAAGTCTTTTAATGTAGGAATAGGAATGTTCTATGAAATAAAGACACTGCGATTAGTCAAGAGTGTTAGAGTCATAGACGCACACGGAACGCCCTCATTTCACCTTGATGTTGTTGAGGTTGACTTCTTTTAAGGAGCTGTCGTTGCTTTTTATCCTCTGGAGAGTTTCTTCCACATTAGTGGGATTAGGAGGCTCGTCAAACACGGGGTTCATCTTCTCCCCTTTGATCACATCTAGGAAAAAGCAGCACAGGCCAAAAGTTGAACTGCGTGTGAACTTCTGAACAGCGTCAGGTTCCTCTTCCTACTCACTGTTGTGGCCCTCTTTTGCTCCAGTTCCATCATACGTCTGATTACTGGTGACCAGAGTGTGAACACCCAGGATGGCTGCAAAAGATGAAGTTATGAGCAAAACAATGAAACCACATTTGGATGATGTAACAGAGAAGTGTTGAAAAAGTCGTACTAACAGACTGAGCCAAGAGAAAAGCTGGGAGAATGGAGCTTTCTTTCCAGTTCCTGCCAAGTTCAGGCTCCAAACTCCTTTTCTGTTCAGCTTCTTGAGGCCTTTAGACTAAAAAGTGTGTATGTTTTTGTACCTGCTAGATCACACAGTTCTGTGTCTGTGGCACTGGACAGAGCCTCCTCCAACTCTGGATCCAGGTTTGTCACCTCCTCCTGACGGCTTTCCATCGGCTTCTCCTTGGGAATAAAAACTTTGCCTGGAGAGAAAGGACAGACGGGTTTCTGGAAATTTGGAGTTGATTCTTTAAAGCTTCCAGAAAAGAAAGATGATAAATGCATAAAGAGAAAGAATGATTCACAAAGGCTGATGATGTTAGAAGTTTAATGTTGCTGCATCACGGAGTATTTTCTTCCTGTGCTGTAGGGCAGTCATGAGACAACAGTGACAGTCTAAATAAGAAGCTAAAAGAGTTTAAATTATTTTTAAAGTGCTCACATTTTACTTATGATTCACGAACAGATATATGGCCTTTATAAAAGCAGTAAACTTCTGGTCAGCAATATGTATTCATAAAGCAAAAATAGCATACATAGAGTTTATTCTACATTTCAGGAACCACTTTGATCCTTTTTAAAGTGTTTCCAGTCTTTTATTTATAATGACATTTAAGTCACTTTCTATGACATAGTTTCTGCAGAGCGGCAGAGGTTCATTAGAAATTCACTAAAAAAAGGTTAAAAACACCAAAAACTTTCATCGGAGTGGTT
>NC_050514.1:11075872-11090589 GCF_002922805.2 Oryzias melastigma
AGTGGTTCTATAAAAAGAAAATAAAATTCGCCTGAATTCTAACATTTTCCTTTTAGTTACGAAATATTGCAATAATACGTCAAAGAAGGAGGAAGTGAGCGCAAATGTGTATAGAAAACAGTAGGTCTGTTATGGCAATACACAACATTAGCTGAAGATTAGAGGTTCAGTCAAGCTGAATTAAGTCCAACTATGACAACTGCAGTTCTGCTCCAACAACCGATCTCATGCAAGAAACGGAAAACCCAAAAGGAAGCAGCAGAACAATGACTGGGGTCTAATCTAAAAAGCACTGCTGGTTCAACAAGCACTTCCAGATGACGGAGAAACAGTCCAGTGCTGTAGATGCCCCTCTACCCGCCTGCCTCAGCTATACACCCCCCACAATCCCTCCTTCTAAAATCAAAACCAGTCAAACAGTTGAAACTGGTCCCATGGTGGGGGCTCTGGCACTTCCTGAAAACCAGCAAACAGTAAATACAGTCATTAGGCAGCTTTCAGAGCCAGCCCCTCTGGAGTGACATTTAACTCAGAGGATGTGAGGAAGCAGAGGGACACAAAGCTTAAGCCCTGAGAGTCTGACCATCTGTAGAAGTCCACAGGAACACACGCTCTAGTTATGACTGACCTAATACGGAAGTTTCACCAGACCACATTAAAGACCCACTCCAGTGAAAATTGTTTTTTTTAGCATTTTTCTCAAGATGGAGGACATATATCAGGAAATATATGTTTTATTCAAGTCGTTGATAAATAGGCGCAGACAAAATTTGAAAAAGCTTGTATGTGTGACGTAGAAGCTACAGCAGCAGGCCATAAGCTTCCTGCTCTGCTCCATCCCGATGCATCCTCTAGCAGACAAATAGATCCGTGTAGGTCTTTGTTTTCTTCGTTTGATCTGGTATCTGGATTAAAACTGTACCACTGGATAGCTGCAATATTGCTCGCCATTTTTGTTGCACCACTAATGTTAGGTTGTGAGCCAGCAGGAAGGAATGTAGACAAAGGGATGATGGGAAACTAGGACAGGCTTACTCCGCATCAACAGTCCCGCCCACAACTCAGAGCCAAATTTCTGATAAACTACTGCCGCTCTGCATACACTGTTCAAGAAAACACTTTTTTTTTATTTTATTTTTTTAAATATTGGCTAAAAAGTGTTAAAAAAATAAAAATAAAAAAAATAAGATTTAAAGACAACTTGGAATTATTTTTAAATAGACCAAAAGACGATTGCAACAATTATTTTTTTCCTTAAACAAACAAAAAAATTCAATTTAATTTTTAGAGATAGAATATATATATATATATATTTCAACAAAGTCACCAACAGAAATGCTCGTCGACATGTGTCAAAGTCAAGGCCCGGGGGCCAGATCCGGCCCTCTGGGTAATTATATCAGGCCCACCAGATCATTTTATATTATTACTATTATTAACGGCCCAATCTTATCGTGTAAAATCCTGATTATTATAGATTATATATTTTATGGAGAGCAAAATGTTGAAAGTTATTTAAAGTTTAGGTTGATTTATTCTGGAATAATATTCCTGTCTGTTTTTATTCATGTTTAAAAAGTTACATTTTATAACTTTTTAACAATTTTTTTTCTTTTTATACATTTTATATGTTTGTCGTCTTCGGCCCAAGACCGATTGTGTGTTTTGGATTTTTACCCCCTATGAGATTGAATTTGACACCCCTGCTCTCCGATATTGCTGTAAGATAGTGAAAAGGAGATCTCTACATTCTTTGACTCTTGACATTGTGCGGGTGTTGTCTCTTCTGCCTGAGTAAACTTCCATGTGTTCAGTTTCAGGTTGGGAACTACTGCCTTTGTTCTTCTTCTACTGTCTTAAACTGCAGCCAATAAATCACCTTCTATCCACAAAACTTCAAGGATATAAACACAAACCTGGCTGTGACCCATCATTTATTTTCACCCTCTCCCACTCATGTCTAATCAAGAGAACTTGGAAATGCTGACATAGAATATGGAAAATTTTAAACAAGTAGATTCCCACTGCAGCAGTTGCTATGACGTTTGCGCGTTTTTGTTTTCCGCTGACACATCCATTACTGAAAGCACAAACATTCAAGGCTACAGAATTAATCAGCAGGAGGGGTGCAGCATAACAAGTGGAGGTGAAACAACTACATTCCACAGACCCACTGAGATCCATCATGCCGCTCCTTTGAGGGAAGAAAGAAAAACATACAGCGCACACACACTGCGTTATTTCTAACGTGTTAGTTCAGCGACAGACACCAGTTTTATTTATGTTTTCTCTCCAGCGAGGGAGTAAATCTAGAATCCCTAGAGATCCCAAAGAAAAATTCCTTCCTCTGTAAAAAGGAAGTGCTGTGAAGTGTTCCAACTTTTTTTAATCATTTCTCTCGTTCTTTTTTCTTTATAAAAAAAACAACGGATCATCACATAGTTTTTCAGAAGAGTACAGCAGCTCTCAAAAGGATTCTTTTGAGTTTTCCATGACAATGAGCATACCGTCAGCATGGGCTGAAACTAACTTAAAAACCTCTTGGACAAGTACAGCTTCACTAGTGTAGCTTTCCAGTGCACAGACTGTGGAGAAAAGGTGTGTCTTTTTAAATCTCCTGACTAACCCTTCTGATGCCACTTGACTGGCCTTTTATATTAGTAGCACCATAGACAAACAAAAAGTAGAGAATACCAAGCTTTATCAACCAAAATGCCACAGAGTGGCAACCTAAATGCAAGTTTTTCAGCAAATTCGGCCATGCGGTGGCATTAGAAATCAGGAGGCAGCAGTCATGTTTTTAAACACGGTGCACTGGTAGTCGAGGTTTTAAGAAAAAGCTAAAATTTTAAGGCAACTAGAGGATTTTTCTCTATAAGCGAGGAGGATGTGTAAATGTCTCCGGATGGCGTACATCCATATTCAAGTGTTGCTGTCCGCCAGTAGCATGCAGGTATATAAAAAGTGGACCATCAGAAAACTGATCAATAAGCATCTTGAGCACCTTATTAGTAATATCTACCCAGCATGTTTTCATTTACAGCCCCACATATACTGATGATGCTTACTAGTAGACTCATGAGGGCAAGGTGCAAACAAAGTACACTAACACAGAAATTCCAGGAGATTCTTTGGGTGTTAACCCAAACATAATCTCAAGCTGTGTCAACAGACTTCGTACACAAGTTATAGTAAAAAATAAAATAAACAAAATCAAATTTGGTGTTGAAAAAATTAAATGTAAATATTTAGCTAAACATACAGAATGTGGAAAAGTTCAGTGTGTTTAGCTTGAGGTGATTCTATGTGACTGTTAGGAGATCCAACATTCAACCTGACTCCCTTATGTAAGCAGAGAACCCTGGGGGGGTTAACTACTGAAAGAATATTTCCATCAGTTTCTTCTAATTATAATTGAACTAAGTGAAAACAAATCTAATTTGAAAAAATATATATTTTTTATACCATTATATACACAAAGAATGCGTACTTAGATGTACAGAAGGTAAAAACACAACATTTGCTTTGAGTGTAAATTTAAACAAAAACCCTTCAAACTAAAACAAGTGCACAGCATGCATGAGTGTGAGCAGATGCATCAGATAGACTAACTCTGACGCTTATTTACTTCTGTTTTTGGTACCTTTCTTTAGCACTACTACACAACTTTCCAACAATGCCATTTCAAATTCTCTTTACATTATCAAATTTGACCTTTGTTTAACGTAAACACAACAAGATGTCAGCTGGTGACGACAATAGTAGACCGACCTAGATAACAAAAGAGGATTCCTGACATCATTGATTAACAACTTGTAAAGGAATGAACTGAATTTAAAAAAAGAAAACTAGACAAACGATACCAAACACACACCTTTTTTCTCTCCTGTGAAGGGCACTATGTCATCTCTGTCTTTGTACTCCATGGCTTCTTTCTCCAGGTATTTGAGGAGGCGGTCCCGATCAAACGGCCCCGTAGCACCTTTAGCTGTCTGGTCTTTTTGCCGTAAACCGGCCGGTAACAAAGCATTCTGGGAAAAAACACAAAGGTAGATGAGAATTCAAGAAATCTTTGTTTTCACATGTCTTCTAAAGTTTAAACCTGATCAAGGCAAATCTTCAGCACCTTTATCTAAAATCTAACACTTGATAGGCTATCTCTCCAAAACATTCAGTCAACAAACCTGTTGAACTTGTTTCTATACTTAAACCAAAAATTCCTCCTTCTGTAAACTTTGTGAAGGTGAACAAATGAGAGGGGAAACTTGGATGGTTGTTGACCCAACCTGCTATCATCAAATACAGAAACACTTTTTCCAACCTGTGATCCTCAAGGTCACCCTCCTGTATATTCTCTCACCCTCATTCTGGCCTAGCCTTTACTGATAACCTGGATCAGGCGGTTTTAGTCAGAAGCTAGAAATGGACAGAATTTTAAAGTCACATTTGAATCAGTACCTTCTAGCTTTGGATTAATGACTGTAGTGGGGAAAAACATACAAGAATCAGCTAACTCAACAGATACTTTACGGTTTTTGGAAAAGCAGATTTGAAAAAAACTGAAGATTTATATGAATGATGTAAAGAGCTGCATGACATCTTGAGCTAAGCCAACATCCTGCAACGCACTTTCAACGAAAAGTCTATGTAAACACGCGTAAATGTGCGTTTCAGGCTTCTGCGCTCAAAACACAACTTTTTAAGTCAATTTTTGAGCTCTACATATTAGCGTGTTCTTTAAACATCTGTTTCTTAGTGCATAATTGTTATTGATAAAACGCCTTATCACATGAAGTTCCTCCCACTGAGGAGTTCTTAGTGGGAGTCACTGAGGTCTTACCTCGGGATCCATCTCCTCGAGTGCGCTTTCCAGCTGCTTGAGCTCCTCCGCCGATAAGTTGTTGAGGATTTCATCTTCATCTAGATCCTTGTACTTCCCGAGATCCTTCTTATAAGACAACGCCATGATGGCTATAAATTGTCAAGAAACACTAAACCGGATCCACGCTGTTCTTGATCCAGGCCACTGAGCGACTGAGCAACCTGACGGACAAAAATCAGAAAACACACGTCGTTTATGAGTGACGGAATAGAGAATTCCTGAAAACAACAGCAAACAGACTATAGAGAACCGGGGCACACATTGTTCATCGTTGAAACAATAAGCACAGCTGGATTTAATAACAGCCCTGCACTGATGCAACCCAGACAAGCAGCTGGAACAGAGGGAGAGCTTTCTCAAAAACTCAAGATAGTATATTATTATCCTTTACAACCATTTCTGCTTCAAAGAGGAAACAAGACATATGCTTGTGTACTTACGTAAAACTTTATATTTTAAATAAAGTTTAAATTCAAGTGCATTCACAGTCTCAATCTATAGCCTGTCAAAAGAGAGTTTAAGCCTGTAGTTCCCTTTACAATGCCCCAGTCCACACACAAAAATGACCTCATGTTTTCCAGCTTCCACACTGTAACTATAAAACCACACATGAACACAAATACATCAGGAAAAAAAATGTTTAGCTGTAATAACGAGTTGTTAGGAGATTCATGTTGTTTTTTTCTACAGCAGGGAACTGTCAAGGGAGTCAGACAACGCAGAAGCTTCTAGTCTTTGGCTTCTTGTCCTCCCAATCCAAGCTCCATCCAGCTCTAACGCTCCCTTACTTTGCATTAGTTCACTGCACACATTGATGCATGAAAGTTTGACTGCCAGCAGATGGACCCAAGCTCAAATGTCACTGATGACTTTAATGAAAGCATATGAATATGTTGACATTTGATGGCACCAACTATGCATGGGACTACGGTTTGATAATGGTGTCACAAAAGATCAATCTGTGAATCAACAATATAAATATAGATGATTACTGCTGCAAACAAAAGGGAACAAATGCTTCAAAGAAAATGAAGTAGGAAAACAATAAAAAAAAATGTTACATTTAGGATATCAGTGCAGGATTCTCTGAGCACTTCAATCAGAATCTGAGGTGAAATCTGGACCAAACCTGAACAATCTGAATGAATCCTGAGATCAAATGAATGTCAGAAATATTTGATCATTGCTTTAAAGACCCACTCTGATGAAAATTGTGTTTTTAGTTTTTTTAAACACATTTTTGTAGCATATTTCTCAAGATGGAGGACGCATATAAAAAAAATTAAAATTAAAACTGTGTTTCTCTGTATTTCTTTACAAAAATTGTGCTGAATCAAGTTTGAAAAATCTTGCAGTTGTTAAAACTACAATGGACAGGCCACCACAATCTCTCTGCTCTGCTCCATTCTGATGCATCCACTAGCAGACAAAAAGATCCATGTACGTCTTGGTTTTCCTTGTCTGAGCTGGAAAATGGATCAAAACTGTACGGCTGGATATCTCTAATATTGTTCGCCATTTTTGTTGCACAGTTAATGTTAGTTTTGAGTTGTGAGGGGCAGTAAGCTAGCGGCAAAACTCAGACAAATTTCTGATGAACTCCTGCTGCTCTGCAGAAATTATGTTGTAGAAAAAACAGTTTTTGAATCCTAATTAAAAGACCACTTTTAAATAGATCAATAGATGATTGCAGTGAGACTTTACGAGTGTATCCTACAAGAACTAAAGAAACAACAATGGATGTTTTAAAATTTAATTTAACAAGATCTTATTCATTAGGTTTTTGCATTTTTGAATAAATCAGCATCTGCCAACATTAAAACATCCTGGGATGAACTAACTGTTCTTTCTAATGGAAATGTTATTTCCTTTATTATCTTGTCCAAGATGTCCAGAGGGATGGAAAATATTTTTGAGTGTTTACAGGCCCTGGAGTTTCCATAATCCAAACATTAAACTAAAGTGAATGTCGAGAAAACGAGGTAAAAAGTCACATGCTAAACATGCTACAAAACAGAAGAGTTACTGATCACAGCATTTTAGCATCCAGCTTTCTCCGGTGTTAAGTTTCACTGGCATTTCATTGAGCACATTAAATAAATAATGCCTTCCCTGTACTTTGAGTGTGCCGACAGGAGTAATGGAGCGTGCAGACTGAAATGCTGGTGGTAAAAGGGTGGGCTTAGGCCAAGGTGGAGAGGATACATTAGACCAATCTGATTGCTTCCTTTCTCCTTCTCCACTCTGTTAATCCTTGAAGACAACAGATGGCTCAAAGTCAATAATACTTCAAAACCTGTGTGTACCACCTTGAGTCCACCCTCATTTACCTGTGAACTAAAGCAGAAAACAGCTCAACTATTTTTTTTATTAAAGACCGTAGTTTTAGAGTTATAGTAAACAATCAAATAAAATGTTTGTTTAAAAGCAGAGAAAAAAATACACGTTGTTTGTCATTATGAGTACACTTCAGAAAAGATGACCATGATGGCTTTAAAATGATAATAGATAATTAATTTTTTGTAAAAACAAATGTTTTCCTTTTTGCAATTTAAATTATATGATCCATGACAACCTAACTCCGCTAGAAGACTTGACAAAAAATATTCAAGCAGTCTGAAACATATTAATACTATGAAATAGAGAAATAGTACCTAGTAGTGGTAGGATAGTACAAGAAACGGAGTGTGAATAGAATTAGATTATAATAGAACAACGCCCAGAAAACACTAAAAAAGACTGACCCAGCTCAGTCCCATGAGGAAAGACTACAGTTCCTCCTCCTCCTCCTATCTACTCTGTTCTACAGTGTAACTCAATTTTTGCTTTTCGGTTCAGATCTTCAGAGTGATGGAAAACACATGGAGCAAAGACCCCAGTGTGTGATCCATTAAGGTAAATGGTGCTAAAATGGTTCATGAACAGATCCTGAGAGCAGAGATTCAGAAAACAGCTAGTAAGCGGCAGCCAAACAAATAAACTGTTGTTCAAATGAAGCCAGACAGGAAGAGACTTTTTTTTTGTCAACAAACACATGTGATTTATTTGTGTCTAAGATTTAAACTAACATACCACATAGATATATAATGATGATTGATTTAATTGAATCTTCTGTCTCATGACACAAAAAGTAAAGCAGTTTAGGTTTCGGTTGCACTTTTACATCTTTGCCATAGCTAAAAGTGAATTTAATTGTGTGGCTTACAGCCAGGGTTTCAACCAGTTTATCAGCAACACGACGGAAGAAACGAGTATAGTAAGCAGGGGGAGGACAGATGAAATATCAGGAGCATTAACATTCCTTACGCTTAAAATGCACGTTTTACAAGTTCTGCAATGTCAAATCTAAGGAGAAAAGCTCATTCTTCAGACATTGGCCACACCCTTCATTTACCAAGAGGCCTGCTGGCTAAACTGCCTCTTCAGATGACAGTTTACAGATTCTCACTTCTGTTCTTTCACAAGAGTGTCACTATCACTGATGCATTGATCTTATGGTTCAAAAACAATCTGTCTTAATTTATTAAATTTTTTTAACCACCAAAACTAGTATTGAGCCATCCCATTTAAAGCAAATTCCTGCTTCAATGTGAGAAAATGGTCTTTTAATCCAAAACAGAAAGTCAGAATTAGCTGTTTTCTTAATGTACCGCTTGGGATGGGCACAATGTTTGATCAACTCCACTCCTAACGTGCATTGCTTTAGTATGACGCAATAAAATACAACCAATAAAACGTGAAAATATGGGAACAACTACAACAAAATATACAAATGATTGCCGCTAGTATTTCACACATTGCAACAAACACTTAATGACAACTTTCGATCGTTATGTAGCAAGCTATCGACTTGTGTTAGCTAACATATTTACTATTATTCCTGTCACCTTACATTAAAGATATAAACAAAAACGTTCACAAAGTATTTAAAAAGTAAATACGAGTCGAAGGCGCGTTGGTAATTGACGCTACATTTGTTGAGATGTGGCGGCTAACGCTAAAGCTTCAAGTCACTACTAGCTGTTTAGCTAAAAGCTACACAGCAGAAACGGCGGGGCTGCAAACAGACGAATCCCCACATGACTCAATTCGCGTACTTACTTAAGACGGTGCCGTAGTTTAGACGTCCAAACCCGACGCTAATGAAACAGTGTTTTTCTTAGATTATCCCGGTACACTGTTCCTGCTAGTGAGAGCTGAGACAGTGGTTCGGCTTCTCACTGAGCCCAGCCAAGGGCGGAATCACAGGAAAAGGGAACAGAAGCATATTTTGAGTGACGTGTGACTGAACCAATCAGAAGACAGTATACAAATCAAGAACCAATAGCATTTTTACCCCGCCTCTTCATCATAAATCTAGATAAAATTAAGTAATTTGTACCAAGTAGTCCTTATCATTCTGCTTTTTTACGGCTAAATAATACATTCTGAGCGGAGTGGCATACATGTGTATATATTTACTTATAAAAAAAAATCTTTAAAGTGAAGTTGTTAATATTTCAACTCACCAAGCTATTCATATTGTGTTGTAATGTTAATGTCTTTCCTATTAAAAAATATATATAATTTATAGAAAATGTATTAATTTTACAGAGATTCACAGAGTTACAAAATAAAGGAACAAATGCAAATATAAAATACAATTCATTTCCTAAATGTAGACCCAATATTTTGTGTTACAACACAGTCAATACAGAATTTACCTGCACTTTCATTTCTTGCTTTATTTGTGTATTGTAATAGGATTATTTCCATTTTACAAATAAACAGTTTTAACTGTACTGATCCTGTATGTTGAAATAACATGAAGGTGATGCTCTACAACAATAAATAATTAGATGTTATAACAGGTTCACCCATTTAACAGGTCTTCCAGGGGGAAGTGATAAATATTACATTACACTAATTTTCTTATTGCTCTGTAAAATGTTTTCAAAGCGGTGCATGACACATGAGCTTTGATTAAGCTTTATTTCACGAAAAATGTTTTCATATTATATTGTTGAGCTGTAACATACTGTGGCTTTTGCTAATCTTGCTTCTAAGCCTCTTTTTGATTTAACTTACCAAAGTTTTATTTACTTTACTGTTCACTAGGTAGTACTAAGAGGGAAAGATTTTACTCACTTTCTGTTCCATGTGAAACTCCTTATTCAATGTGCCTTACCTCAACGTTAGAAAGAAGTTAAGTAACAATAAGTAACATTTATTAACATATTTAACCTCATAAAACCTTTGAAAATAGGTTTAATTAAATTGCATTGCATTTCTAAAACAGAAATGTATTCAATAGAAAACAATTAAAAAATGTGTATTAATTTAATGCAGTTTAGTTTAAAGTGCTACACAGCGCCCCCTGGTGTTTAAAAGTATTCAATACAAGATGATAAGGACTTAAGCTCAACCCGGATGTAAATTCCCTGAAAACATTGAACGTTTCCGGTACCTTCTATCCACAGTTCAGAAAAAATGGCGGACATGGACGAGCTTTTCGGGAGTGATGGAGACAGCGAGAATGACCAGAGAGGTAAATAAACTGCAGATAGTCTGAATTCATGTTCTATTATCGATTGAAATCACTCACGTGGACTCACAAGTGCTCATTCTGTACAGGATTTTTCCTCGAGAAATATTCGACTGAAGTCGAACTGGAAGTTGCACTGATCTTCATATCAAAAACACTCTTATTGTTTTTTTCTTTCCTCGTCAGCATTAAATTTAGGGAATTACAAGATATCCTTATTTAAATTACCATGCAGCGATGCCATTTTTCTTCTAAAGCCATCATCGACTTACAGGAACAAAACGATGCTGGTTTTATTAGCCGGCTTTATTAGCCAAATAGTGAAGTTTCACTTTACCACTTGAAAAAATACACCTTATGTATTTTTAGCTATTAAGTAATGCCTTACTTGAAACGATTCAAGCTGTATTGTTTCTTTTTCTTAATTAAAATAGTTTTATTTTTAAACTGTAGCTTTTAAACATTTAAATTAATTGAATAATAAATGTCTGATATTTTTCTTTACATAACAATTTCCATGTATTTTAATTTAGACAAAAGTTTCTTTCAAAGTAAAAAATACACCCCGTGTCAAATAACTAACCAAATTTTCTCTATTAAACAATATTGCAATGATGCTGTAACCATGCAATTTTGTTTTAACCTAACATGTATTTTTTAGATATATTAAAAAAAATATTGAGTTACTATAGTATTATCTATTATTTGAAGAAGTGTTTCTGTTTATTTAAAATAAGGCTTACCTTTTTCTGCATATGGAATACAACTTTATGTGGATTATATACAACAGGATCCCAATGAGAAGAAAGTAGGTACATTGTATATTTATTTCGGTTGTTATTCCTAGTCTTGATGTTTAAAAAAAAAAAAAAAAAAAAAAAAAAAAAACAACAACATCGTTAAAGTAGGATTAATCATTTGATGCTAGTTAATATAATGATAATGATTTTCCTTGAGTTGGTTAATGTCAGCATGATTTATCACGATGAAAAGCTGCCTTTATTCCCTCTTTGCAGAGTCTGCCTCTGGTTCTGGTTCCGGTTCCGACTCTGAGCAGGAGAGACCCAGATCAGTCAGCAACGCCTCTGGCAGTGCCAGCGACAGTGATGGGGAACGCGACGATGACGACAATGAAGACGGCCAGGAGAGAGGAAAGAACAGCATGAACAAGGTTGATTTATATTGTCTTGTCACTTAGAAAATGTAAATAAATACGCTTCTTAATGTGTTTTATCTTAACTTTGCCTGTTTAAAATGTAAAAGCTTATAATAGACTGTACTGAAAAAAACGCAAGGTAGAAACAAATCTTACAGGATTGAATGTGTTCATTAGGCACAGCTATTAAACAGCAGTCTTAACATCTTATGTAGGAAAAAAGGTTGTAGTTTTTTTTTTTTTTCATCTTTTGATTTATTATAAATGTGTTCCTAATCATATTTTCATTATGATTATGCTGTTTTTAGCTTTAAGAAAAGAGTTGTTTTCTAGGACGTAGTTTCTTCAAAAGGCAGTTGGTCACTTGAAATTCACCTTTGATTTGTAGGCAGGACTTTTGCCGCAGGGCAACTCCACTCCCCTTTCCCGTTGCTAAGACCTTGGAGCGAGGAGCCCGTGGTCCGCCCATTTTTTTGTCTGCTAATGATTCACGACTAACTTAATTAAGAAATACTTAGAAATGCAATTTTGAGCAAAATTTTCTTAATATATTTCCTCCATCATCAGAAACATGCCACAGGCTACTGTGATCCGAATATTAACTCCAGTCTCTTCTTCTTTGTGTGCAATAGGAGTTGTTTGGAGACGACAGTGAGGACGAGCAGCACAGTCAGCGCAGCGGGAGCGACAATCAGTCTGAGCATTCAGGAAACCAGTCAGATGCCAGCATGCACTCTGATCAGGGGGAGAACGATCAGTCTGACGCAGAGCAGCACAGCGGCTCGGAGCACGACCAGCGAGATGACGATGACGACGATGTGGGTCAGAGGTCAGATGGAGGAAGCCCTGCAGGCAGTGGGATGTCTGGTGCTGGGAGCCCTCGCTCTGAGAGAGGCAGCGCTCCCTCAGACAGGAGGTAGGACTTGATGAAGGGCACTCATTACTGTGAGGAGAGTTCACTTAAGCCTAATGATTCTTTTAATACTGCAGCTGTAAAACAAAAAAGCAAAAATATGTTTAAGCTCTTCTGTGTTTCTTTTGGTTTTTCTACACCAGCAAGTGAATTTAGATGTGGTGTTTCCTGTTTGATTAAAGAGAAAACGGATTGTGGTTAGATACAAGACTAATTATCTCAAAAATATTCAGCCCTATTGTGGATAAATCACAATGAAAAGAGACTGAAATTGGTTAAAGTTTGTATGTTTTTGAGATGTAAACATCTTACAGTTACTCCTTAAATTCTGAATTTCTAATTCCTCAATCAGAAAACTGTCAATTGCAGGAAACATTTCGCCTTTCTAACTGCAGATTTTCAAAGAACAATAATATTTAGTTTTTGTTTTGTTTTTTTTAATCATGTACAGCTAGCAGGTAACTTGACAACCTATGCTATCTGGGGAAAATATTTTAGTTAAGGTATTAGGTGATTTTAAAAAGGGAGACTTTGGTCTCAGGACTGAAAATGACCACAGTTTGAAGCTGGACAGATGAGCATTTAGTGAGTAATGAGATCCTCTCCAAAACAAAAGCAGCCATTAAGCACATTATGGTTAGTGTTGATGTTTGTTTTGTTTTTTTAAAGAACAGCATGATACCACTCCAGCTTCTGCAAACTGTTCATTCCTTGCCTGTAATTACTTAAGCATCTAAACTATAGTACTCTGTAAAAAATAATAACGGGAGTGATGACCAGATGATTGTTTGTTTTTAAGCATACATTGGAAGAATGTTGGAATAACAGAGACTCCACCTCAATAAAAAAGAGGGGAGCTGTAAATTTGGAACAAACCTCAGCGGTCATGTTGAGTTCACAACTCCAAACCCATTATACCATTTCTATTAGAAAGCCTTTAAATAAGTTCTTAGCATGTTTGTCTGTAGGTCCATGTGTACTGGTCCTTTAAATGACCCCAAATTAAACAAACAAGAACCTTAAAATTTGCAGAATCTAAAAAATGTTGTAGCTTTACTGTTAAGGAAATGGAAACCAAGAAGAATTATTTGGGAATGCATGATTAAATGCAGGATTTGTGGTTTGTAACAGGTTGGCTTACGTTCATGGATAACTTCAGGACCCACTGGCTCACAGGGAACAAAGCTCTTTCCTCATTTTCCTTGTTTAGGCTTCAAATTGAGTGAAATATTGTTGTCTTTAGATGTGATTAAACAGAAAAGAAACCAGTGTTCTGGCATTTCAGTTTGGTTGACAAGTTTACTCATTTTAGATTGTTGAAATACAGGGCCTTTTAGAGGCATCAAACTCTATTTTCCATAAGGTAATGCTGAAATATTGACCTAAATAGATTTATTTTGAAAATCCCTCAACTTTTATTGCCAGATGTGGCTGCTTAAGCCAGTCTTTGCAAGTTTAGGTATGTAGACCTTAAGTGAGAGTTGATTCTTATAAACATTATAGCCTCAAAAAGACCATAAATTTGCTAATTTCCTGCTCTAACATACATCTTTGATATCTGGCTGTCAGTTCTGCCAGTATAATTTTCAATAATTAGTTATTACTGAACCTCATAGATATCTAACAGTGAGATTAGTCCGTTCATCTATGAATCTGCTCTTTGGTGAGTTGTTTTTAAAAAGTTGTTTTGTTCAGTGGCCGCAGTGATCCAGGGACACCACAGTCCGGGCCCGGAACCCCTCACTCTCAAGTGGAAAACCAGTCTGAGGACGAGAAGTGGGAAGGTGGAGCCAAGAGTGACCAGTCAGACGATGAGGATGAGAAGCGTCATTATTCTGAGGACGAGAGAGAGAACTCGGATGAAGAACCGAGGGACAGGAAGTCAGGTACATCGAGGGTTTTAAATAGTTTAAAGACCCACTCCAATGAAAATCGTGTTTTTGTAGTTTTTAACATGTTCTGGTCACATTTTTATCATGATGGAGGACAGTATAAAATAATTTAGGATTAAAACTTCATTTCTGAGTATTTCTTTATTCAAATAGTGTTTGATCAGGAGCAGATGAAAACCTGCGGTTTGAAAAAGCTCAGGTTTACGACGCAACAACTGAAATGGATGGGCCAAAATCTCCATTTTCCTCTACAATTCTGATGCATCCACTTGCAGACAAATAGATCCGTTAACATATTAATTTTCCTCATCTGTGATGGGTTCTGGCTCAAAACTGTACAGTTGGAAAGC
>NC_050514.1:11090654-11095833 GCF_002922805.2 Oryzias melastigma
TGGACTTGTGAAACGATAAAAGCTAACAGGAGAGAGTGTAAACAAAGTAATGGTGGGTTTTTATAATGTAGGGTTACTTCTGCTCCAACAGTTCTGCCTACAACCCAGAGTCAGATTTCTAATAATCTCTTGCTGATGTGCATAAAAAAGAGTTCTAAAAAATGACACAGGCTTTCTGATTTTTGCTAAAAACTGGATTTTCATATTTAAAAAAAAAACACTTCCAACAATTAAAAATAAAAAAAATAGTTGGAGTGGGACTTTGAGGCTTTTTATCATCAGATTGTACAATTATGTTTTATCCTGAGCTCTAAGGTTTGGTTGTCTGAACCTCTTCTTTTGTTTTTTAATTATATAACGACCCTAATGCCTTTTACTTCCAGAGTCTCCAAAAGGCAGCGACAGTGAGGATGACTTCATCAGACAAAAAACGAAACCAAAACTGGCCTCTGATTCCGATTCAGACAGTGATATTGAAACTAAGAAAAGTAAGATGAGTTCCTCTGGAATTATGACACTTTTTGTGTTTCTCTGTTATTCATATTTTGCCCTTTTTCTTATTGTTACACAGCAAAGAAAACTGCAGCAGATGATCTGTTTGGAGAAGCTGACGACATCTCTTCCGAAAGTGATGCGGAGAAGCCTCCCACCCCAGGACAGCCTCTGGTAGCCATATGTCCTCTTGAGTCATGCACCCTTGATAAACCGATCATCCAGCTCCTTTTTTTCTTTCCAGTGTCATACTTTAAACATTGTGACCCTTTCTTTTCAGGATGGTGATGATGGGATGGAAGGAGAGCCAACAGAAGAGGAGCCTGCACCTGAAACTCGGATTGAAGTGGAGATTCCAAAAGTCTGCACCGACCTTGGATCTGAGCTTTATTTTGTTAAGCTACCTAACTTCCTGTCAGTGGAGCCCAGGTTAGAATCCCACCTAAATACATTTGGTATAAATGATTGTATTGATGGCTACTTATTTCAAAATACGAAAGTGAAAGACCGATAAATGGGAGAAATGTTTCGATATTGATGAAATGGTTTTATTTTTTATGTTTATGTTGTCAGACCCTTTGATCCCCAGTACTATGAGGATGAATTTGAGGATGAAGAAATGTTGGATGAGGAGGGCCGGACCAGGCTCAAACTAAAGGCATGTTGAAAACATTACAGTACAGAAAACTGCATCATAAAAACACGCCTGATTGTTTGACTTTGATGGCAAGGGTTCATGGTAGTATCGCCCTTCATCCAACAGGTGGAAAACACCATCCGGTGGAGAGCAAAGAGAGACGAAGAGGGAAACGAAACACGAGAGAGCAATGCGCGCATTGTCAAGTGGTCTGACGGCAGGTGTGTGCCACAAAAAGCCTCACATTGAGCATGCAACATGGATATGGCAACCTCTTTGTCTGGCATGCTTTAAAATGTTCTTTTTCTGGCGGCAGCATGTCCCTCCACTTGGGGAATGAAGTGTTTGACGTTTACAAAGCTCCTCTTCAGGGAGACCACAACCACCTGTTCATCCGACAGGGCACTGGACTGCAGGGACAGGCTGTTTTCAAGACCAAGCTCACATTCAGGTAACACCTCTGTCTGGAAGTCACACACATTCATCTTCTTGGCCGCTTCTTCCCTTTCGGGGTCACGGGGGTGCCAGAACCTATCCCGGCTACTGATGGGTGAAGGCGGGGTCAACCATGGACAGGTCGCAAGTCTGTCGCAGGGCCACAATCACACACCCATTCACTCACACAGTCATACTTAGGGCCAATTTAGAGCCACCAATTCACCTACAAAACATGTTTTTGGACAGTGGAAGGAAGCCGGAGTCCCCGGTGAAAACCCACACTTGCACGGGGAGAACATGCAACTCCACACAGAAAGGTCCCAGCCGGGATTTGAACCGGGGCCTTCTCGCTGTGAGGCAAAAGCGCTAACCACTGCGCCACCGTGCAGCCCAAGGCTACAACTCAGAGTTGAATTTCTAATGAACACCTGCTGCCCTGCAGAAACTATGTCCTAGAAAACGACAACGTTTTTTTTTATTATTTTGGTTAATGCGACATACCAGTAATCATAATTAAAAGACCACTGGGAACACTATAACAGTAGATCAAAAGATAATTGGAGAACCACTTTAAAATAAGCCACAGGCTTTGATACCAAGCAGCAATGGTGGCTTTCATTCAGAATTGTTTTTTTTTAAGTCTCTGGATCACCTTGTGCATTCAAGCTGCACAGGTTTTATCTGTGTGATCCCTGTAAGCCTCTTAGAGCCCCTTAAGTCCGCCTGAAGTCTCTGTCTTCTCAGACCAAATACTTGGAGAAGCTGCATGAATGCTCAACAACTGCTTCAGCATCCACAACCAACATTACAGTTTCAGTGTTTACACCTAAGCATTCAATTTAGATGAATTTTAAAAATCAAGTTTTTAATTGACATTTAAGTCCCCCAAGGATTAAGGCAATTCTGAGACAAAAATGGTGTCAGACCCGGTACAAGCAAAGTAGACTATAAAAAGTGGCAGATGAGTGTACATGTGAATGTAATAAAGATTCATATAGAGCATCTTGCTGGCTCTTTTTGTTGGTAATACTCCCACCTTTCTTTAACTATCCTCCATATTTGTCACCATGTGACATCACAGTGACAATGTGTGATGTCATCAAAACTTGAGTTATTAGATGAGACAAAACAGTGGTGTCACACAATATTAATTTTCTTTATATGACATCATAGTTACAACCTGTGATGTCATCAAAACATGAGTTGAAAGTTTAAATACATATATGACCCTGAAAAAATGCTTTGACATCTTTTTCACAAGACAGTTGGTTGTCCTCTGGAGTTTTGTTCACCGAAATGTTTCCCTTCAAGAAAAAACGTCACCAAGCAACGTCAACACAAGGTGGCGAGATGGAATCTGAAAGGACAGCGGAGGCTCCAAAGAAGAAAAAACGTTTTCTGCGTTTTTTCAAAAGAAAACGAGCTCCCAGGCCATCAGACGTTAAGGGCACCACAAGTAAAGACGTGAATGTGTCCTGCAGCTCTGAAATCAAATTCACATTTGACAATGAAAAAGAAGGTTTGTCAATGGAATGTTTGAATTCAGAGTCTGAGAAGGCGAGCCTGCAGGAGAACAAAAATCTCCATCTTGAGACCACAAGTGCTCCAAGCTGCTCCAAAAGCCTAAGCCCTGACAATAAAATTCAGGCTTCAGCATGGGACAGTGAAGACGAGAATGAACCTTGCTGCTCCAAAAGCCTAAGACCTGACAATAAAAGTCAGGCTTCAGCATGGGACAATGAGGACGAGAATGAACCTGGCTGCTCCAAAAGCCTAAGACCTGACAATAAAAGTCAGGCTTCAGCATGGGACAGTGACGATTCAGAAGAGTACAAAAATCCCTATCTGGATACCTCAAGTGAAGATAAGGATGAACCTTGCTGCTCCCAAAGACTAACCCCTGAAAATAATAAACAGGCTTTAGTATGGGACAGTGAAGATTCAGAGTCTGAGGAGAGGAGGGTGAAGGACAAAGGGAAGCTCCCGATCAACCCAAGATATCGATATGTGAAAAAACGCAGATCGATCACTAATGAGCAGGACCCTAAAAAAGAAGGGGGTGAAGAATCTCAGTGTTCGGGAGAAACAAATGACAGCCAGAAGCTTGAAGAAGTTCTGGAGGAGGAGAATGTCCAGCACAGTAAGACTAAACGGAAAAAAGGATTCTTCCAAGCTTTAAGACGGAAACTTAAAAGGAAAAAACAACCTAAAGTTCCTGAAGAAGAGCAGAGTTCACCGTCAATTCTGAAGAACAAGGAGACTTTGGAAAAACAAAGTATTGATCTTGATGAATACTTTGCCCAATGTAACAAGTGTTCTAAAGAAATACAGACGACAGAGGAGGAAATAGTGGAGGAATCCTTATCGGAGATAAAGGTCAAAGTGGCTGAGGCAATATTTGATGTAAAACGAGAACATGCCACACTTGTAGTAATGCTGGAAGAATTTATGTCCCTGCAAAAAAGCCAGACGTTCTTGCAACTTGAGTCTGCTTTGATTGACAAAAAAAGAAAAAGCTTAGACGGCGAGAGGCAGGAAATTTTAAATTTAAGGAAAGCCTTACAAAGGGACAGGGCAGAATTCTCAATCAAAGAAGCTTCCCTTCAGGAGAAGCTAAACACGGTGACACAAAGCGACGCAGAACCTCTTCGGAAACTGTTTAAAGAAACTGCAGTTTAAGTGACACCGTTTACCTAGTTCCTTAGTTTTTTTTATTAGCAATGTGATTAGTGATATTTAAAAAAAAAAACAGTAGGTTAAAAAAAATCTTAGCTTAAAAGTAGGATCTTTAGGAAAGTTCATAGAAACATCTACAAAAAAAAAAAAAAAAAATCTAAATCTTAGCACCTTAGCTTAAAGTACGTAAAAATGCTAGGATTTTTTTTTAGGATCATGCACAGAAACAACAGGTAGGAAAACAAAATAATGAAAGTAAAACAAAAAAATAAAACAAATAATAAAAAATATACTATATATATATATAATACATTTATCATTTTTAGCTTCAAAGTAGGTCAAATGGTGGGACTTATTTAAGAGAGTGAATAGAAACATCAACAAAAAGGAACACAAAATTAAACCTTTAATGAATGGCCTATTTTAAAACATTTTTCATATATAAGGCGCACTGCATTATAAGGCACATAGAAATGCAATCGAAGCTACAGTAGTGCTTGGGGTTGGGTTATGCATCCACTAGCTTGATAAGGGGTCTGCAACCTCCAGAGCCACACGAGGCTCTTTTGTCTCTCCATGGTGGCTCCTTGGCCTAACATAAAATAAATCGGTGAGATTGCTGACCCAGACATGTCGACTGAGTCAGCAGCTCCCCGCTAAGGGCTGGCTAACCAAAACTACCTAAAGAAAACAAATAAATAAATCCTACTAACTAAGACTACCAAGGTCCAACCCCAAACTAAAATAACAAAACCCAGAAGTGTAAGACAGCTGAGGACACAGAGGGGAAAAAAATGGAAAATAAAAATAAAATGGTAATCTTTTAAAGTGAGGGTTACTTAATTAGTATTTATTTAATTTAGATTACCGTATTTTTCGGACTATAAGTCGCACCGGAGTATAAGTCGCAGGGGCCAAAAAATGCATAATGAAGAA
>NC_050514.1:11095913-11111271 GCF_002922805.2 Oryzias melastigma
ACGTGGTGGAGGGGTTTGCGCGCTCAAGTGATCTAAGAAGCTACTCTGTCTGGTCTCCCATGGCAGACGGCTTCTGGTTGACGAGCCAGACTAAGAGTGGTTCAGAACCCCTTTATGAGAAGTTCAACCAAAGATCCTGTTATGTCGCCCAGATTGCGTCACTGGAACCAGGCCAAAAGCCTGAGGCTCGTAGGTGAGTGCTTGGTGGCCGGGGCTCCTTCCAAGGATCAAGTCAAGCCCAAAGGAGCAAAGCGGGATCACTCTCCAGTGGGCCCACCACCTGCAGGAGAGCTCAGAAGTTGTCGGTGCAATATGGTTTGGGTGACATTCAAATAAAGTAAGTAACTTGGCTGCCAGGACCCTGGGAATGGAACTGAATGTCACCTCTGGGAAAGAAGGAGCCTGTGCTTGTGCGAGAGGTTGAGAGATACCGGCTAGATATAGCTCATCTCCACACACAACCTGGCTCTGAAACTCACTCCCTCCACAGGGGTTAGACTCTACCATTCTAGAGTTGCCCATGGTGAGAGGCGACAGGCCGTGGTGGGCTTACTCATGAGCCCCCAGCTCAGCTGCCACGTGCTGGAGTTTACACCGGTGGACAGGCTGTCCATCATCTAAGCTGAGTTTACTAAGGTAGTCGACTAGCTCTTCGGTTGAAAGGCCCTGGGAGTGGATGAAGTCCACCTGGAGTACCTCAAGTCTCTGTATGCTGTGGGAGTGTCTTGGCCGATGCATCTCTGCAGTATTGCGTGACAGATGGGAACTGTACCACTGGACTGGCAGACTGGGCTGGTTGTTTCCCTTTTCAAGAAGGGGGACTGGAGGGTGTTTTCAAACTATCGGGGAATCACACTCCTTTGCCTCCCTGTGAAAGTCTATGCCAGAGTCCCGGAGAGGAGAGTTTGTCCAATAGTCAAACCTCAGATCCAAGAACAACAATACAGTTTTCATCCTGGTCATGGAATGGGGGACCAGCTCTACACCATCTGTGTGCATATGTGTTTGGATTTGGAGAAGGCATTTAACTGCGTCCCCCATGGTGTCCTGTGAACGGGTGCTCTGGGAGTATGAGGTCCGGGTCACCAGTTCTGTTCAGTCTTTAAGAACAGAATTTCTAAGCGCAGCCAGGGCCCCAAGGGGGTCTGGTTTGAGGACCACAGGATTTCTTCTCTGCTCTTTGCAGACGATGTTGTTCTGTTGGCTTCATTGAGCTAGGACCCCCCGTATGCATTGGAGCGGTTTGCAGCTGACCACAAAGCAGCTGGGATCAGGGTCAGCCCCACTAAGTCTGAGGTCATGATTCTCTACTAAAGAAAAGTAGTTTGCCCTCTCTCGGTGGGTGGAGTGTTCCTGCCCCAGGTGGAGGAGTTTAAACATCGGGATCTTGATCATGAGTGAAGGAGGATTGGAGTGTGAGATCAACAGGCGGATCGGAGCAGCGTTTGCCGATATGCGTTTGCTGTACCCAGCTGTTGGCACTGCGTCTGGATCTTCACCCAGATGTTGGGTAATGCAGATCCAGCATTATAATAACAAATTAAACAAAGCAAAAAAAAAGAAAAACACCCGAAGAACCATTTTGTAGCCGAAAGAGCCAACTGTTTTTAGTGAGCTGATCCAAAAGAGCTGAATCTCTGAGAAGAGCCAGAATTCCCATCACTACAAGGGTGGGAAATGAGGAAACACCGTTTAGACTTTGTCTGAAAGTGTTGGCAGCGGACAGCATGAAGCCAAATAAATGAAGGCGTCATTTAACATTGATACATCTTAAACATTGGGAGTCCAAGGGCATTCTCTGTTTGGGAAACCTTTTTTAGGACGGAGTCCTCATGACTTAATCAGATTGTGGAAAAGCATGGGATATCAAAAAAGGACCTTTTTCGCTTCTTTCAGATAAGGGATTTCATAGTAAAAAAAAACTTCTTTGCTAACTGACCTCAATTTTTCTAATATAGAAAAGCAGATATTTTCTACTAAAATAAATGTATCAATAAAGTGCCTGTATAATATCCTGAAAAACTAATCAGCTGTTGGTCCTAAGGACTTGGGACGGATTTGGGATGGGGAACTTGGAGTGGAAACTACGGAGGATATGTGGAAAAAAAATCTGGCATAACACTCAAAAGATTTCAGTCTGTAATAGAACCAGAGCTCTACAACTTTTTACATTTTACATAGAACACATCCATCACCAAATCGTCTTTCTAAATCTAAGTCCACTGTTACATCATTATGCCCTAAATGCAAAATTATTTCTAGTACACTGATACATTGATACTGGTCCTGCCCCTGGTCAAACAGAATTTGGAGAAGCTGTATCCAATTGTTGTTGCATGTATTTAGAGAAACATCCTCAATTTTAATGTATTTTTTAAAAGAAATCTGTCTTTCTTTGAGTGATTGAGATATAGCAGAGACGATGGATACTTCATCTAAATGTTGTATCAAAGTAAATTGCAGTTACAGGAAAAGCATTGAGGAAATATAAACAGGAAAATGCGACTCAGATTGTTGTATTCAAACAGAACTGTCAGTTAGCCTTGCAGCATGACTTGGCGTCTTTATCTTGTGGCTTGCTTGCATAGCATTGAGGTCATTTTTCCACAGTGAGGCCAAAACCTCCATGAGGTGACCTGGATGGTCGATGATATCTGATGTTTATTACTGTGCTGACATGTCCTTTTTATAGACTTTTCTAAACAGAAGTTTTGATAATTACATTGATTGTTGTTCTCTGCATTCTCAGGCCGCACTCTACGGACAGCGCCACCCACAGGAAGATGACCCTCTCCCTGGCTGACCGCTGCTCCAAGACGCAGAAGATCAGAATCCTTCCCATGGCCGGACGAGATCCAGAGTCCCATCGCAATGAAATGATAAAAGTAACTGGCGGTTCAGTTCATCCCAAAATGCTTCAGTCACCACCCGGAACAAAAGAGTTTGCACGAGGCCCGCTGTTGACGAGCTTCCTTCCCTGTTACATAAAGGCATAAAGTCCTTTACGTAACGGGGTTGTGCTGCCGTCGGTGAAATAGAAATCCTGTCAGGATGTCCTCAGGACTTGTTTTGGGGTTTATCGTCGACCTAAACAAGCAGCTCTGATAGCATCGTTTACCCTCTGGCTGATCTCACCTGGGACGTCCTGTGTTTGGGTAAACCCACAAACACTGTGGGATTCAGGAATGTGAACGCTCTCCGTCCGGGATTTTGCAGTGATTCCTGCTGGCTGTTTTGTTTTTCACTGAGAAATAATTTCATTTGGATAAAGCCAGCAAAGCAGCTTTTTCCTCAGAAGTACAGCTTATTCAGGCGAGGAATCCCTGGGGGAGGCTGCGGCCAAACGGCTGAGTGACAGCCAGACGTGGAGGGCGTGGGAATGAACCGTTTCCACTGTTTTATGCATATCCTCAAATATTTCATGCCGTGTTTAATTTAGGTTAAGTGCTGTATTTGAAGAGGATTTTTTTTATTCAGTGAAGAGGTTTTAAGGAAATATTCAGATTTTTTTTCATAAATTATGCTGTTGTCAGCAGAATCTTTTGTGTACAATGATACCAGAAAGGGTTTCTGCTCTGTCATGCTAACCTGCTTTTCTTTTTTGTTCGGTTTTGCCTCATTTTTCAGTTTCCATTTAGATTTGCAATAAGGCAGTTTTGTCACTTCTGGCTTATTTCATGGTTACTCTTGCTAAGTAGTAGTGGGTTTCTGTGCCGTTAGCTTGTGCCTTTGAGGCAGGTTTCATCTGTCTGCTGACCCAGTGTCTCCAACGTCTGATTGTTTTAGCTTCTGGATCAGGGTCAATTCTCAACTTTCTTTCTAAGGATTGTCGTTTGAGATCTATAAAGTTTAATCTACCCGCAGGAGTGTTTTTGTTCTGTTTCTTGCTGCACTTGGGCTTCGAGTTGATTCCTCGGGGTCTCTTTTCTTGACAGAAAGAGGAGGAGCGGCTGCGAGCTTCAATCCGCCGAGAGTCGCAGCAGCGCAGGATGAGAGAGAGGCAGCACCAGAGGGGCCTGAGCAGCAGCTACCTGGAGCCCGATCGCTACGACGACGAAGAGGAGGGCGAGGAGGCAATCAGCCTGGCAGCAATCAAGAGCAAATACAAGGGAGGCGGAGGCTTGAGAGGTGAATCGACTTCTTAATTCTCTTTAAGATCAATTTTTGCACTTTACTTTGGTAGTATGACCCCTTTTTATCTGCCCCCAATGCAGAGGAGCGAGCGAGGATCTACTCCTCAGACAGTGATGAAGGTTCTGATGACGACAAAACCCAGAGGCTGATCAAGGCCAAAAAGCTGGACAGTGATGAGGTAGGTGCACTACCTCTGCTTGACAACGGGGGGCAGTGGGAGACAGGAAGGTTAAAAAGCTAACTTCATGTGGCTCAAACAGGGACAGGAAGTAAGGCATGTATTTACACACGCTCTCACTGTTTATCCTCAAAACACAAAAATGCACTTGACAAACTAAGAGGACACACAATATTTTGAAACTTTTGAGCAGCTTGATCAACATATTTCAGTTCATTTTTGAAGCTCACTACAGAGATTGCTTCAAGAATCATCAAATTAAAGATGAGTAGTCAGAATATTTTGGTGTAATTTCCTCTACTGACCGAGAAATTGGTTTATTCTGAGACTCGCTGCAATGAAAAGGTGCTTTCACACAGAACGCGATTCGCTTGACAGAAGTGGCCAGAGGTGGGAGGAACTGTTTTGACACATGAGGGGTCTGTATTTTGTAAAATGTACACATATGGATGAGAGAAATTATAAAAAAAAATGCTAAATACAATTTAAGCTTAAACAAATTAAAATGGCAACAGCTTGAAACTAAATACACAAATCTTTAAAAATTGCAAGCAAATTGCTTGTTACGCACACACCACCCGCTACAATTTGCGGATCCGGTGCCACCATCCCCGTGAATGTGACCACTGCTCGAGAAAGAGCCCCGTAAATATTTCCCAGTTCTGGGAAATGTTTTTATTGTTAAAGAGATAAGATTATCAAAAATGCTCATTTATACTTTTTATATTAATTATGGGGCGTAGCATCTGTTTAAAAAAGTGAGAAAAGGTAAAGTTTAACCAGATACTATTCACAATCTGAGGTAAAAGTCACTGAAAAGAAAAACTCTGATGACCCAGCATTCTAGCAGCATTTCAACACATCACTTACGGACGAATCTTGGAGACATAAAAAGAGTCTCACCCCAGATTTGTGCGTAAATGTGGTTTTGTGTGTGCGTAACAGGCGATTTGTGCAGTTTTTTTAGGTTTGTATGTAGTGATATAACAATTCAGTCAAGCTTCGATTCACAGTTTTAAAGTTACAATTTCGTTTTTTTTCTATATTTTTTTTCAACACAATGAATTAAAGGTATTTTAAGGCCAAGTACGTTTTTTTTTGTTGCATCGAACTGTCTGTTTCCCTACTTACATCAAACTTTCTGGTTTTCTTACCAACAGAAAGGATTCAATACAAATAAACAACCATACTTAATACTAAAATGATCACAAATCCTTTCATACTCGCTTCATGTTGTGCTCCAAGTGACTGACTGCTCTGCATCTGCGCTCGCACAGTGCAATCCCCCCAGCCGCTGAACGCGCACTGAATGTTCAACCCGGTTCAACCTTTTTACACATTATCACAGCAACGCAGCACTGCAGCACTGCGACTAATCAGAGACCCGGATTTGGGAGTGGCACGTGGGTAGCGTCTGCTTCAAAGCACGAAAGTGCCAAACATGATCACAAAAAGAAAGGAATCATTGGGGTTTGTGTCTGGTCGGGTTAATATGACACCCAGACAGACATTGTTGTGAAAACAAAACAGCCTGGAGCGGGATTAGGCAGATTCCCACTGCTTTGACTTTTTGCTCCAAGGTTCTCCCTATTGTAGGTGGTGGAGGAGCGCTAACGAACAGTAGAAACACAATAGAAGAAGAAACTCCTACCTATCAATACCTGTGTATGGATAGCACCTGCTGAGCGCACATTTATAAACTCGAAGAGAGAGCGTTCTTGAACGCATCGCACGCAGCCAGTGTGTAAGCGCCTTTAACCGGGTTGAACATTCAGCACGTGCTCAGTGTGTGTCGAATTTGTGCATAGAGCTCGCGAACTGACTTAAAAACTTGTGTAGCAATGCGTGCTCCGTGCGTGGAGGCCAGGAATTCTAGTGTGTGTGCGTTTGCATTAATTTTCATTGAAAGTGTCCGCTTGATTGCGCAGACAGTGTGTAAGCACCTACAAACACACAGGCTCACCTGCATGGAAAGCTGTCAAATTGATTTAATTTTCTGCATCGATCAACATGTTTGAATCATTTTTTTTTACTGATTCCAGAAGAATCTTTAATTGCGTGAGTTACAAATCAAGAATTGCACATGCACAAATCAGGGTGGGTCTAATTTCTCTCTGTATAAAACAACTCACAGCAGCTTTAGCCATCAGCAGCATAACTGGGGGTGTGGTTCAGGGTCACAAAGTCCAATTTTTACTACAAGTTTTATCAAAAAGGAAGCTTGAAAGTCTAGCCTTTCAGACGGTGATGGCGTCTGTCTGCTGAAGCAAAAGTAAGAGTTGGTTCCTCAGAACAGCCGGAAAGCTGAAGGCTCTGCCCCTGTTCTAATTTTGGAGATTTGGGAACAAACCAGGAATCTTGCAGACGGAGAAGAAAGTGTTGCATTTGTAAACTTATTAGTAGTTTGAGTTTTATGTCGTATTAGAAAAATCTTAAATTTGTATGCTTTCTTAATTGGGAGAATCATAATTTCTTCTATTAATCTTCATCAAAAAGGATGTTACTGATTTTTGTTTTTCCCGAAATTACGGAGAATGAAGACGAAAGTTCCTTTCACTTGATTTCTGTGCAAGTTAAAAGTCCAGCCTTCATTATCCTCTTTGTGTGCGCAGGAGGGTGAGGGATCAGGAAAGAGAAAGGCGGAGGATGACGAAGAAGCGGCCCCCAAAAAGGCTAAGAAGTATGTCATCAGCGATGATGAGGAGGAGGAAGAAGAAGAAGAGGAGGAGGAGGAGGAGGAAGATGATGAATAATTCTTTTTTTTTTTAATCATTCCACTGTAATATCAGTGCTGAGCCCACATGGTGTATTAACAGCCATATTATGTTTTGTATATTTTCCTAAGACCTGTGTGTGAGTGAGTGTTGTGTATAGCAGGGATGAGAAATAAAAAAATGGTTGTTTTACATAACCAGAGCTTCCCAAGGACTTAGCCTTTTTTTATTTTTGAACATTATGAAACTTGGATGAATCACGCTTTAGTTGTTGGGTTGTGAAACCAAAAATGTATTTTTCCAAGCAGAAACAACATCAACTAAGCTGAGAGTCTTGGACGGATGAGGACTGATTGGTCAAGGCGCTACACCTGCTGTTTGACCCCATTTTTATCC
The DNA here is from genome assembly GCF_002922805.2 of Oryzias melastigma. NCBI lineage: Eukaryota > Metazoa > Chordata > Actinopteri > Beloniformes > Adrianichthyidae > Oryzias > Oryzias melastigma. Next base: position 11,103,336 of record NC_050514.1, read on the forward strand.
ACAGTACTGAGCGCGCGGATGTTTGAGCCTCCAAGAAACAGTCCTTACTCATTAGAGTACTTGAGAAAGAAATTCAATTGGACAGACAGGAAACTGACGAGATGGAGGTGAAATGTTGCTGCTCCTCATCCTCACAGCCATTGTAGAGGGATGAGGAAGGAGACATTACACACTAAATTTGCATTTCCAGCTTTTCAGGATCCTGCTTAGATCCTGCTAAAATGTCTAATCTGGTCAACCTTTTTGTTGATTGTACTGATGGAACAAAAAAACAGAAAAGGATCCAAATTAGTTTGTGGAACCAAACAAAGCATGTCCATGTTTATGCTTTTTATCGATTCTGGTTACATAAAGAACAAATGTGAGTTCAGATGCTTGAAGAGAAGACCACTGCTTTATGTGTCTGTTATTTAGAGGTCATCCAAAGTTAAAGTGCCACTCGTTACACACTTGAGTGTGCAGAATGTCTTCACATTTAATCGTTCCTCTAAAGGAGCAGTAAAAAAAAAAAAAAGCAGCTGTAATCAGGAACGATTTGGAGATTTAAGCTTCCTCTGTAGCCTTGGATGATGAGGAGCAGGGAGGCGTTGGTTCTCAATCAGGAGATCAATGTTAATGAAAGCTGAATGTTGGGTTTTAGTTGAAGAGGTCAAACCCTTCAGTTTTAAGGATTATTAAAAAAAGTAAAACCTAACCAAAAAGGCCTGTTTGGTCTATTGGTATAAGTATATGGTGCAAAATATGGATTTGATTTATTTCAATCAATCAAAACGCAAAAATACAAAAGAAGAAAAATAAAGAGATATACCTCTATATCAAGCTTTAGATGATTAGTTATAATAGATCTTTAGTTGTCACAGGTACAGTGCTAACTACTAAAATAATAACTTAAAAATAGATATAAAGTGCTTATCTGATAACTAAAAACATGAAATTAAATCAATTGTTAAATAAAATGCTTTTGTTTTTTTTACAGGATACTCAATATGTGTTGAGATTGTTAAAACCAGTGAAAATAATAATACAAAAATATTGTACAAAAATAATACAATAATACTGTTTGAATTAATTGGAAAGTAAAATATTAAAATAAAATGGATACATATCCACATACATGTGTAGATGATGTAATGTGAACTGCTCTTAATCACAATTTAGTATATTTATGCCTATAAATACACAACACAATGATTCTATTACTTGTAAAGTTTGTCAAAAACAAGTTTAGTTTATCGCTTTAAATTTTTCGAGAAAAAAAAAGCTTTTCTTTTAGTTTTTAGGTAAACATTACAAATTTTGTCAATGAAAGTTCTCGTTGAATCAATTTGAATCCCAATTTGTGTGAAAAATTTATTTTTTCGAGAAACTAAAGGGGATTTTTGAGGACATTTTTACAATAAAACCATATTTTATTAAATCACGTTGGATTTGTAATTCATTGAACTCTGAATTAGTGAGCTAATTGATTTTGGAGTTTCTGCACCATCCACAGCCCTTCAACAGCTCATGTTACCTACCAGCAGTACTAAACCGACCTCAGTGTCTGTCCCTCTCTGTTCCTCCCTGTACCTTATGTAAAATGCATTCAAAGTTCAGAGCTTACTGGAAACTCACACTGGAAAGAGAAACGCACAGAGGAACCTTTTGTCCTGAGTCATCATAGTTTCACAGTGGAAAATAATGATCCTCCCTTTGCAGAGAAAACTAAAGTTGACAGAGTCGAATTGCACCAGGCAACAAAGAAAAAGCACTCCGACATGTATTATGCAACTGTTTTTGATGCTGATGACATGAAAAAACAAAGGACTAAAGACACTGCAGAAATCTTATAGGGAGTGACATCTATGAGGAAAGAGGGTTTATGTTTTACTTTGCTATGGAGCAACCATTTTAGTGGAATGTTTAGTCCAAATGAGACATCAGAAAGTCTTCAGTCAGTGCTTGAGCTGCTTCTGATCACAGGGGTTGGATGAGCTGACAGGTTGGGATTTCATCCTCACAGTAAGGGGAGAATGCAGAGAACAACAATCCTGGCAACTCACTCAGGTTCAGCTGCCAGAATGACGCACAGTGTCGCACACTGAGGTATTTCACCGGGCTCCCAGAGATGCATTTCAAGCCTGCAATGTGACCCGTCCTCCAGCACTGCCCAGGCCAAACTGGCTGCAGCCATCTGCAATGCAAACAAATCGCTAACTAGAATGATAAGTGCCTAGAGAATTGTTCATGAATGAAGTGCTGCTTCCCCCCAGTCAGAGTTGTACCCAAAAGCGTGAGTTTCACCCTCGTTTCCTCAGATGCTAATGTGCATGTTTACCAATCCCCACATCTGCAGGCGTACTGCTCAGGCTCAGCAAGCAACCATATATGAATGTTTTGGGGGGGGTTTTGGGGATGCAAATGCTGTCTGTTGCCTTTAAAGAGAAAGTGTCAGCATCGGTGGGTGCTGCGTTATCTCAGACTGCAGTGTGTTATGTAAAGCCAATTCCACAGAGTAAGGGCTTGCTACGGGAGGGGAGGAGAGCCGCGGAGAGGGGGAGGCAGTGCTACATCGTCAGCAGTCCCTGAAAAGGGGAGAAACAGATGGGAGGGCTGCAGTATTTTACTCTGTTTCTGCTCCATCCTCCTCCTCTTTAATGCTTTATTTTCTCTATTAAGATATTTATTAAACCTGAAAATAAAATCTAAGCAGGGAACACACTTTAAAAAAAGAGAGCTCAGAGAGGGCACAGCACTGCAGGCGCATTCACTCTGCAACACAGAGCTTAATTGGCAACTGTTCTGCGAATTGGGTCATAGAAGAGACAGTGGCTGTGGGCCAGTGCAAGGTCAGGTGTACTTGAAGTAAACAGCAGTTTGTTTTCATTAATGGGCTCTTTTTCCACTGAAGTTCACTGGTGTGTGTCAGTCCAACAGCAAAATGGTTGGTTCAAACAAAATCCGCCTTCCCAGTCTTTGGGAGAAAGTGGATTTCAATTACATCCTAGCTTTCGTTAGTTAAAAATATCCTCATTAAATAATGGTAAACACAAAATATTTTTTTTCTTTTTGCTTGCTAGCTTCATTTTTTTCACGACTGAGTTTTAGGACCAGTTTACAAATAACATTTTTTTTATTACAACTTTAAATTTTGTAAATTTATGAGAAAAAACTGTAAATTTACAAGATTAAAAGTCATAAATTTATGAAAAAAATTCTCGAAGTGTTATTTTTTTCACGTTGTTGTTCCTTACACTGACAGATAGCTTACATTTACAGATACAAATTACCTGTATTTGTAAATTGCATTAAACTTTTATTTATTTATTTTTTAATAGATTTTCTCCTTCAATGTACTGCAAAGTCATAAATAAGTCATAAATACTAATCCCATTGGCAGGTTTTCTTTAAATAAGAACATAATCTAGTCATTAAGACATATTTTCCCAACCTAATATTTTTGCTATTTAAAATCTTTCTTGATAAAAAGTTAATTTTTCTATTTCTTTCTTTATTAAGATTCCGTTTTTGGAATGTGAGGACAGGTAAATCAGGTATTGATTTGCTGACACCGTTGATTTTAGGATTTTACTATAGGAGAGATCATACAAAGTTTATTTTGGATTTATAATTTATGTTACTTTTTTGTATGGTAAACAGTGTTTTAGGTTGTCAGACAGATTCTCATGTGATGCAATGAACAAACAAAAAGCAGCAGTCACAAGAGGGAAGTAAATGGATGAAGGAGCAACCTGACTTGGTTTTTTAGCTCTAAAGAGGAAAGTAGGAGAGTATCAGGGGAACAACATGACAGACATGCGGTCAGAGATGAAACAGCCAATATTGGGCTTCAAAATGAAAGGGATTATTTAATGTCTTTAAGTAACTGAATATTTATCCAGCATCCTCATCCTCTGTCCATAACAAATACAAAAATCCATTTCTGGAGATAAACCATCTCCATGTCAAACCTCTGCAGTTTCCTCCTTCATGTTATAGATGCTCAAACTGCTGCATTTTCACCTGTCTCCCGGTCTTATCATTTTTTGTATCTTTAACAAAAGTCAGAAAAAGGTCCCTCATCAATGCCTCATCCGAGTCCCTTAAAACCCACTGGACCAGTTTGTTGACATTCCACATCATAAAACCCTGCAGGAACTTTTATTTTCACAGCTCAGTAAATAAGGTCAAAGCTCTCAGTGACTTACTCAGAAAAACAAATAAGTTGATAAAGATGCTTGTACTCTGGAAAAATATATACTTCTGTAGTACAAAATGTCTTCTTTAGCACCACTGCAGCACTCTCTGCATCCTCTGCAGCCCATATTGAGTTTGTGACTTCATGACTATGAACAATGAACCAGAACACAGCAAAAACTCACTTTTTCTTGGTGGAATTATATTCTAATTATCTTTAAGTACATTGATTTTTCTGTTATGATACTTGTTAAATTATTTTTGGCTGAGTTAAAATGCTCAAATGTATTATTTGAGATTAAACCTCTTAAAATACAGGAGTTTTCAAATTTAACAAAGCCACCAACACGTGTAAGTTTATAATTAGTACTAAATATATAGTTAGTACTAAAGTTTATAAAATGTTTCACATTTGAGACAAAATTGAGATTTTACTATTTTTTTGTACCGATTTTCTTTATTTTTTTCTTTTCTTTTCTTTTTTTTTGCAGAAAGTAATAGTTTTAGAAATTTACACTAAAATTTACATTAAAAGTGGGAGTTGGCAAAGAGTTTAATATCTCACCAATTTCAGAACCAACCAGACAGCTGTGGGAGATGAGGCTTATCTGAATGTAACATGTCACAATGGCAATAATTCAAAAAGTTTTTTGTTTGTCTTCATCTAAATCAGCAAAAAGGCTCTTTAACTTCTGTTGTAACTTTGGAGATCCAGGGCTGACTTTGTGGATCCTGCTTGGATTTCATCGCTCTGTGCCCTTTTGCTCATCTCAGTGTGACCCTTTCCCCCTGCTGATGCTTACATAAGAAGCTAATAAATAAAATAGAAACACAATACTTTACTCTCACAATGGGATCCACGCACACTCACACATGACTTTGACCTGCACACTGCTGTGAGAGCCTTAGCTAGAACATTTTCCTTTACGCACAAGCAGGTGTGCATTATTCACAAAGACACACACAGGACTGTAACCAGTCAGTATCATCTGAGTTTTTTTATGTTGTTTTCTTTCCTGACCCTAACAATTTGGGTCAGCATGTTCTGCAGAAGGAACAGGGTCTAATCTGTAAACAATGGGTTACCTTCAACTGTGAGCTGTTCTGTACGAAGATTATACTTGAGAATTTCTGAATAAACAGACCAAGAAGAATAACAAGATGATTCTCCGGAGTGCACAGGCTGCAGGTTTATTTCTCTCACATTAAGCAGAGAAACATACGAGTAATGAGTGTTTATTAAAAACAAGTGAATGCACAATCACAACCTTGCCTTTCCCTCTCTGCTGTGCTTCAGTTTTCCATCCAAAACCTGATATTATTTGCATCATGTGATCTAATTCAGATGCAAAAAGAGGATCACGTTTTGACAGATGCAAGTAATAGTAAAGAGAACCTGACAAATGTGTCAAAATTTGTATTTCTGCTTTAGTCACTAACCTATGTCCTTTTTGCATCTGTGTCTGTCTACTTCATATGTCTGCAGTAATCCAAAGTGATTACAAAACATAGATTGCTTCTTACAGTCGACCTGCATTCATCTGTACATGAGGAAATGTGTCACGCAGGTCGGTAACCGGTTCTCCAAACCAACCTTATTCTGTTTTGTTTTGAGAGTATGGCTTGAACCCCATGTGGTTGTGAGAATAACTGATGTGTGGAGTTCACACTACACTACTTCAACATCTTAGGTTTATCAGGCCAGCTCAAGGTCTCTGTCTTAGGGAGTCTGAGAGGCAAAAGGCTCAGGACAGACATCAGAAAGTTCACAGCGGAAATGAGGGCAAATAGAGCAGCAATAAGTAATCAAAAACTCAGGTGATAAAAGCACAAAACTTTTATAAAGTGATGTGGGCAGATTTTTAAGAGTAGATTGAATAGTAGTCTGAATTTTCAGAAATTAATATGTGCCGTGGAAGCCTGAACTGTCCAATGCGAAGTGGAGGATGGTTGCTTCGAAAGTGTAATTAATTTGCTTTAATATATATTAACTCTGTATTTTTAATCGTATGCGTTAATGTTGACAGCCCTGATATACAGTGGGGCAAAAAAGTGTTTAGTCAGCCACCAATTGTCCAAGTACTCCCACGTAAAAAGATGAGAGACCCGTAATTTTCTATTTTAGGTATAATTCAACTATGAGAGACAAAATGAGAAAAAAATCCATAAAATCACATCTTCTGATTTTTAAATAACTTATTTGTAGGTTATGGTGGAAAATAAGTATTTGGTCAATAACAAAAGTTAATTTCAATACTTTGTTGTATACCTTTTGTTGGCAATGACAGCAAACGTTTTCTGTAAGTCTTCACAAGGTTTTCACAAACTATTGCTTATATTTTGGTCCATTCCTCCATGCAGATCTCCTCTAGAGCAGTGATGTTTTGGGGCTGTAACAAGAACTTTCAGCTCTCTCCAAAGATTTTCCATGGGGTAGAGATCTGGAAACTGGCTAAGCCACTCTTGGACTTTGAAATGCTTCTTTTGAAGCCACTTTGGGGGTCATGGGGTTGCTGATGCTATTCCTGGCTCCTGTTGGGCAAGGGCAGAATACACCCCGGACAGGTCACCAGTCTGCTGCTGAGCCTCAAAGGACAAGAAATGTCACTGATTAATCTATATAGCATAGTTTTGAACTGTGGGAGGAAGCTGAAGTTCATGGAGAAAACCCACAATGCAGGTCGACTGTGTGCACACGACTCCACACAGAAGTTGTTTGTTTTTTATTGTGGGGCGAGAGTGTTAATCACTGTACCACCATGCAGCCCTGTCTGTATCGCAGATTTTTATCATTTGAAGGCCTGATCTACTAAAGAATTCCAGACTCATTTGGTGATGTTAGTGGATGGAGACGTGCAGCAATTTAACTGCAGTCTTCAAAGAATTGTCTATAGTAATTTGAATTGTTGCATTTCTCTGGGATGGGGCAACATATCAATACCTCCATTTTTATGGGGTCTATCTGGACATGACTCCCTCAAACATTGAGACTCACTTTTTGCAGCTTTTACACTCTGTACCATAGAAGCCAACATGCTTCAGAGATGCTCTGATAGTAGAACTTTATAGCGGTGTACTGCTGTTTCCTTACCAGAACATCAGCTCAGTGCTCTGCCTGTGTTTTTCCCCTATCAAGATTTATCTCTTCTCATGAGTTTTTCTTATCAGTGTTCCTGATATCTTTGAGAAGTATTGAGCTTAATTTATGAGCTGTCATGTGCATGCATGTCATTTTTACATCTCAAAACCTTTCCGTAGTCTATCAAGTCCCAAGTCTCCATTATGTTCATATCTTGATGGTAGGCCACATGAATGTTTGTTCTTAATAAGGGACCTTACTCTTTAAGCTAATGGGTTGTGGCTGTTTTTATCTCATCTTGTTTCACTTAAATACATTTTAGTTTTTTGTCTATTTCTCTATTGCTTTTCAACAGAATTGTACTTCCCACCTACAAAAAACATGTTTTGCAGAGCTTTTTTATTTGTGTGAGTGAGACACCATGCTAAAACAAGCAGTCATAAATTATTGTTAGAACAAGGTGGTAGGCGCCCTGTGCTGGACTGTCCAGGATGCACCCCGCCTTCGCCTCACAGTAGGTGGGAGAGGCTCCAGCAACCCCCCATGACCCAGCACAGGACTAAGTGGGAATAGATGATGGGTGGATGTTAGTAGGATTATACTGTAAATAAATGCACCCCTACACTCTCTAAGTAACAGATTTATATAATGCTGTGCAAATGTGAGACCTTATGTAATATG
>NC_050514.1:11111980-11128480 GCF_002922805.2 Oryzias melastigma
AATAAAGCCCTGATGAGATATTTGCTCAATCAGACTATAAAATAATGGAGCGTTAATCAGATTTAATTGAGCTTTATTGAACAAACATTCACTCCACAACTTTACACAGTATTTATAATAAAACAATAGGTTGTATCGTTTCTAACCTGATTCATACAAACTCATGTGAAAGCTTGAACCTTTTTAGATGAACATAAAGCTGATATACTGTTTTGAATGAACCAAAAGCTTTTCCTCAACAGCTATCAGTTTCTCTGGAATTTTTTATCACAGTTGGGCTAAAAAACAAGCTCACACATGTTGAAACAGCTTTGTTGGGCAGAATAAGAAACTCCTTGGGCATCACTCAACCCAAAACTGTCCACATGAAGTTCAGGAAAGTTCAAACCACAGTCTTGTTTCGTTTCAGTGAGTTCCTCTTGCTCCTGTAAAGTCATGTCCTTTTCTGAGACTGAACTGAATGGGTTCTAGGATTCTGTGATGATAAATACAATTCCAAGTTTCCTCACTAGTATTCAAATGTTTGCCCGGCATAGTGCAACAGGTGAGTGGGAACTTCTCAAAATTGCTGCAAAATTGTTGCCAGAGCCAAAGGTTACATCTGCATTTTATGTAAATGTATTTACACAAAAGATGTCATATAGTCTCTATGATTGTACGTGAGGGTAAAAAGTTACAATTGTAGTTTGGAACTTTTCCACTGCAACAAAATGCAAAGCAATTCTGGTCAGTTGTATTTGGCCTGGAAGACTTCAAGCTATTCCTCTGATGGGGGTCAAAGACCTGACAGGATCTGTTCTTTACCTTCTTCTGAACAAATAAACTTTTTACAGACATTCACAGGAGGTCATGCACCCTGTGTCTGAGCCATTTGAACTCAGTCTTGTTGCAGAATATACTCGGTTTTACTGCAAACTAGTGTTGATTCTCAAAGGTTAACGCCAACCAAGCAGTTTAGATGCCTAAGCTAACCAGTGCAGTCTCAATGTTGAATTCAAAAACTTTTTTTTTGCTTTTCCAAACATGAATAAATCCAACATATCATTCCTTTTATCTCTGAAACATACTGTGAGCACAAACGGGAAAAGCAGCATCACGTTATGAAAAAATTCCACAGTTGATTTTGCTGACACTTTAAAAAGTTATCTGTGTTATTTTTGGCACTTTATAGCTCTAGCAGGTGTTATATAGGTCAGATGTTCACTATTAGAATGACATGTCCCAAGCTTTTATAGTTATTGAGGTTAGTTTAATTGGTTCAAATGTGACTGTTAAGTCTAACAGCAAATAAGTTTAATCATTTATTTTTTAAGTGAACAAACTAAAAGCTGAAATGAGTCACTATGTGGAAAATATTTAGAGTTATTAAAAATACATTTCAAATTCCATGCAATTTTTCATTAAAGAAAATCTCAAATTGCTACATGTAAAAGTGTTATATATGTTAGTTTCAAAAAGCAGAAATGTGTTAAAAGTAAAAAAAAAAACTTCATTTATTTTAACAGTCAAGCTATTTAAATATTTTTGCTTGAACGTTTTGGTTTAGGAAAAAAAGTACAATTAAAAGCAGTTTAATTATAAATTGAAACAAAGAGTTTTCTTATAGAAACAAATAAAATAAAGGTTTTTAAAAGCAAAACATAGAACATTTTGCATCGGTGAAACATGATGGCCACTTACTTTTCTCAAAGAACATCTTGACAACCAAAAAGAGAAACTTATGGGTTATAAAAAAGACCTCGGTGACACAGAGTGGTTTTTTGCATTTCACTTTATCAGCTGGAGTATTTATAGAGATGATGTTACAGACACAAGACCAAAATGGGAACCCACACAAGCTGCAAGTTTTGAGTCAAGAGAGAAGGATCTAAAGTTTGGCTCTGTATCAGCATGTTGTGGCACAAAGTGGGCTGTGAGAGAATGGAGCTGAGGTCCGGTGAGAGCCCAGCAAACCCAGGCTCTCTGGCCTGTGGTATTTCAGAGCTCACTGCAACTCATTTTCACAGAACACTCTGCTTCTGACCTTCAGTTATCTAACCACCCTGCATGCACCACGCTGAGCCAAGTCTGTCTTTCTCTCTTGTCCTTTTGACTCATCTGTTGTCCAGGCCTCTGTCTCACCACTCTGACTAGATAAACAAAAACATGTCTGGATGCATAGATGTTTGCTTTTGTTCACAATGTCCATCAACTTTAATAAAACCTGTATGATATAAAATAATGGTTTCATACTCACTGGAAAAACACTTATTTTCAATGTTTTATCCCACCAATCTAGACTGTCAACATGTTTCATAATCCTCACAAATGTGTTAGTCTCAGATGACAGTGAATCATTTTCAAGGAAATTGGATTTTTTTTGCTTTTTATACAAACTAAGTAAGTTGCTGCGGGTGAGTTACCTGTTAAACAATGCAGGTGTTGTCACCATGGCAGCCACCACACTTATCTGGAAACATTCTGTGTCCCATAAATTATGTGCTTTGATACAAAACGTCCAAATGGACCCCATAAAGATGCTATCTACAACAACCCAGAGTCTACTGTTGTTCTTGGGTAACAATCTCTGACTTTAGCTGACAGGCCATACATTGAGGACAGAGGACACCGCTCCAAAAAACACCCTGACAAGAGCATAGCTGGCAGCTGGAGACAAAACCTGGCGTCTGGAAAAGACTGAATTGCAACTCTGTCATCATCAATATGTTTGGATATGTGAAGCTGCCAATCCTCGGGAAGCAATCCCAGCCCTGAAGTGGGTGGCGGCGTCAATAAAAAATGTCCTCCAGCACACCTTCAAACAACAACTAACACATGGAAAGCAGGAAAACAAGGAGAGATATTACCATCTTAAAAGCTCTGAACTGCATCAAATCCAATATTTTGCCTTTTTATAACTAAATACTTGGAATTTGGACATTTTGAGAAATTATATGTAGATAGCCATAATGTCATTTCACTGGGAAATCCGGGTATAAATTCTAGTGTGGGTGAACTTGCAGCTGTTAAGACCTTGTCCTGGGCAAGACCCCATCACACCTCACTCTCCCTTCCTCTGATAACACATTGAAAGATGGTCATGATAGTTCAGACGACATGGGATTAGCACGGTCTGTGCCAGCTGTTGGGAAAGGGGAACCAGGATGTGTTGGTGGGAAATAGATCACTGGAACAAGACATTCATGAACTAGAGATGAAAATTGGGAACTGTTGGAATGGCACTCTATGAGGTGGAGACCAAGGGTTGCATTCCTGCTTGTGTTCCAGCATACTCTTCTGTGGCATGTTCTAATTAGCTGGACACACCTAGTCCAGGTAATCAGATGTGAGTAGAGCCAGTGAAATCTGGAAAACATGCAGACCTTCCCCCGGAGTTCCTAATCTGTTACTATACCATCAACCCAAAAGAGAATGTTAGAAATATGGTTACTTCAAAACCAAACACAAAGAGCTATGACACAACAACATCCAATGTCTGCAGCTGCTTCCACCACTAAAGATAAAGAGATACACCAGAACTCAGGTGGGAGAGATCAGCATTGGTTCCAAAGCCCAAGTAGGCTTAACACAAAACCATCTGACCTCAGAATGAAGATCACCACCAACAACCAGGAACCCACCAAGAACTCTAACCAGCTTAAGCAAAGTACATTTTGAACGTCTAGTAGAGGATGTGCCCTGCGACAGACTGACGACTTATCCAGGATGTATCCTGCTTTTGCCCAGAAGTGCCTGGGTTAGGCCCTGGCAGCCCTGAAAGGGACAAAGCGGTTTAGGAAATGGATGGATATTAAAGAATGTGAATGAAGCAATGTATTCAATCTGTACTACAACCATCTCTGTAATCAATGAGTTGATGTACACAACAACAACGGTGATGCTTGGCTATGAGACAATGAGGCTGAGGATAGAAACAAAGATCAAGGGATGTGCAGAAATGTCAGCCAACTCTTGGAGCAGCAGAAAGGTGTTGTGAAGAAAGGGATTCCTAAACTGTCCATACCTGAAGCTCTGGAATCTGCTAAGCAAAAACTTGCTTCCCAAGCTACCTGCATGAAGAGAGAAACAGACTAGCAGGATAAACCAGCTGTTCTCCACTGAACATTTTCTATCAGCTATATTGCATCACCGTTCGTCTTTTACAGCTGAATCAGTTGTAGAATAAAATCAATTCATCACTAATTCATGATTTTAATTTCAGTGTTTCCTTTTCCCCATAGATACTCTCTAAGATGAACTCCATTAAAAACTCTTTTACCACCTTAGGCACGTATTATGCAATGCACACTTTTAGCAAACAATGTGAGCTTTAGCTTCATCTCAATTACCTTGGGGTTTAACTCTGACAACCCATTGTCCTAAACACTCAGCTTTCTTTCTTGTATCTCGTGCTTTTTCTTGTTTCATCTACTGGTCTTTCTAGAATGTTCCAACCTCTCTCCTTTGTAACCTGTCCTCCTCTCAACCCACTGTTCCCGCAGTTGTTTGCTGAGATGAATAAACGGCAGGTAGAGGATGGATGTCACGCACGTGTGCCAAATAGATAAATTCACTTGTCCGTTGGTTCTTTTTCCATGGCGTTATCACCATGGATACTTCCACAAATAGAGCATCAGCTGAACAAGAACACCCTGCATTACCCAGAAGTCAAACATACAACATGCATGCACACACACAGGGATCTTTCCATGAATTCCTGAAAAAAACAGTCTAGTATATTGTCTCTGGGACTAATCCATTCATATTCAACTTTTTCCAAAATACTTATTTTTATATTATAACTATAAAACATAATATTTTGAGAACTGATAATGTCACAACAATGACAAAGATCCATATTCACAAAACACTACCTGCTCACACACACACTATCTCCACTTCATCTCCACAAGAACTCTATCCTGCAACCTTTCTTTTTTTAAACTGCCCTGTTGTGTCTGGCTCCTTTTCCATCGCTGTGTTTCTGCAGCTTCTTAGGTTTGAGGTACAAAGTGAAGACGTTTGATGATTGACATATCCAAACTGGGTTAAGACTGATGTCATTTTCCAAAACAGTTAAAGTTGATCAAAGTTCACACTCCCTTGAGTTCATTGAAAGTTCATTTAAACTGGGTTAAAAATCTTAGAAGAGTCGTCTGTTGACAGACGATTGATCTATTTAAAAATAAATCCTCTGAGTCTCTGTGTGTAGTTCACACTTTGACACAAAAGAAAATAATGTGTTTTTTTCTAGTCATTTATCAGTGGTGATTAACTTAAGAGGGTTTCCATAAAGTGAGCAATAGCTGTAATCGTCCTTATCAGTACTGATCCCACTTATAACGGCATGCAGCTGACCTGCAGATGGCCAAAGTTAGAGCAACTTAGTAATAATCAGTTAAGAGGATTGATGTGTGAGGTTACATACCTTTGCAGAGGGATTTTCTCTTTCAACATCATATTAACAACTATGGCTGAGCAAGTTAACACACACACACACACACTGCAGATTTTTTTAAGAGAGTTAGTCTGGTGACTAAAGTTTAGAGGAAAACTAAATCACTCAAATATGGCATAAAGAAAGGTGAATGCTGTTCAGATCAGCTTTTACTATCGGTTTTGAAAGGGTACTGAAAGCTGAGGAAATGGGATTATGCATGTGAGAAATAATTTAATCCTGTTTTTCTATTAGAACCATTCAAATCTGATGCAATTTTCCCAAAGTTAGTATATACTCATGATGTTTTTTGCTGCTGTATCAGATGTAAAAAAATATTGTAATAATTAAAGACCCACTCTGATGAAAATTGTGTTTTTGGTGTTTTTAACATGTTCTTTTGGCCTTTTTTCATAATGGAGAAGATATAAAGAAAATTAAGCTCGGAATTGCATTTTTTGGGAATTTCTTTGTTCTAAACATTGTGAATTGGGAGCAGATGAAAAAATGCAGTTAGAAAACACTTGCAGGTGTGACTTAAAAGCGACATTCGGCAAACCACAAGCTCCCTGCTCCGCTCCATCCTGATGATCCACTTGTAGATGACTAGATCGATGTAGATCTTTGTTTTTCTCTGAACTGACATCTGGCTCAAAACTGTACGGCTGGTTAGCTCCGAAATCGCTCATTATTTTTGTTACACAAGTGATGTTAAGTTTGGGTTGTGAGGGAATGTAACCCAGCAGGAGAGAGTGTCAACAGATGGATGATGGGAAGTGGGGATGGGGTTACTCCAATCCATCATACAATTTAGAGGCAAAACTCATACCGATCTGCAAAAACTATGTCCAAGAAAACATGTTTGTTTTTTGGGTTTTTTTTGTCCAAAAAATTATCTTTAAAAAAAGATCATTGAAGTGGAACCTTAAATTGCAGTTATAGATGGCAACCTTTTGACTGTTTTGCATTAAAGAGTAGTCATGGAAAGGCAATTGTGTTGATGAGCCACATCCTAACATTAAACATAGTTCATACTGTGCTGGTTTTGCTCCACTTCATTTTAGTTTGCTTGTCAAGCTAACTCTAAAATAATTGCCCTTTTGAACATGTGTGTGAGTGTGTTTTTCTTTGTTGTACTAGTCAGCATGTTTGTTCAGATCCCGTTTTAATTATCTTGGTCAAAAAGGGTATGGCGTCACGTGAAGAAGAAAATTACAGAGTTTTTTTTTTTTGCTTCATCTTATATTTTCTTGGCCCTTCTTACCCTTATTCTTCAACCGAACCCCTTTAAGGGAAAGTTTTAATTTCAGCAGGACTGCAGGCACAAACACACTGCCCCTTTGTACTTCAGGGTAAACTGTGAGATTTAGAAAACAAGGATCAAATCAAGTATTATAATAAGCAAATGTTCAACCCTAGAGCCAAAGCTAATGTTTAACTGCTTCCCGTCAACAACATACAAAGCTGCTGTTCAGCTAAAACAATTGATCTCTATTGAGCCACATAAGCCACAAGCTTTCACCTTTTTGATCAGATCAATAGAAATCAGAATTCATTCTGAATGGATATTCTAAGAACAAAAACCACCCCAGCTCTGTGTAAAACAGTCGATTTGTCAAGACAGAAAGCATATGGAGCCCCAAGTTTTATGTTTAACTGCCTCTGCATCCATGTGTGGTATTTGCATGATTTGCATAGCCTGACTCACCCAGTCACAATCCCACTCACTCACATGTTCCTACATCTACATATATTTTTGCTTCACTACCTTTTTTGGCCTTGTTTTTCTTCAATAAAACCCCTACTTGTTCCCAGAGCTTTGTTCTTTCCTCTGCAGCCAAAACTGTCAATGATCTAAGAATAAAGGCATGGCAAGAATGTTGCAGCCTCATTGGATTCAGATTCAAAACTGTGATTCTTCAGGAACCCCTGTCAGTATCACCTATCTGAAATACATTTATTTGGAAGCTATGATGTGCTTGTTTTTGGATCAGTTCAGCAACCTCATTTTATTAGAAACATGTACAGCACCTTTAATGATTTTTTATGTAAAACCAACAGGAATGCTGACAAAATTTTAGATTTGCTTGGAAATTTTGCTGCATAGCGTCAATCCTCGAGTGCACGCCTCCTGACATTAAAATTGGAAAAGCCCGCTGACTGACTGAGTTAGCAGCTGCAAGCAGACTCTGATGCATACTGGGAGGTCCAGTCTCTGTCTTTTCAGACTAATCCTTTTGGCGTTCCTGAAAGGGAAGAGTTCCATACGCAGTTAACGAATCAAATTCATTCTGCAGTCTAAGGCGTACCAAATGAAACCAGCCAAACAGCAAAAAACAGCAGCATTACTTTCTCTGTCTTTTCAACTTTGCTTTGCAACCAGTATTGAAATGAGAGTAAATCATTTTCACGGTAGTGTGTCTGAACTCAGCAGGAGGCATCCCTTTTGTGCATTTTTTTCCCTCATTTCTTCTAATCTGTCACATTTATACACAAATAGCTTTTTTTCTCCTCTCTGTCTCTTCTCTCCATTCATTTCAAAGCGTGCAACACGATGTGCTGCAAGCTACCACCCATGCCAGCTCTATCTAATGCGTTGCTAATACAAAGTTGTTAAAAATAGGCAGCTCCATATACAGTTTGGTGGATCTGCTTCTCGGAAAAGCCTCATCTCCCATGATGCCGTCTGTCTTCTTCCCCTGTTAATCTCCTTTTTTATTTATTTTTTATCCAGTTTCTGTTGTATCTTTAAAAGTTTATTTTGTGTGAGTTTTCTTTCTGATTGCTGTTCCAGGGCGCTGTCAAGGAATAAATTCCCCCGTTTTGCATGGCTGGTTACCGGACTAATCAGATAGGCTGCATTCCTCAAGGCCACGACAAGTTTCCCTGGCAAAACCCACCTCCTCCCCTCAGAAAGGGCTTCATCAGTTTTTCTTTTTTTTTTCTAAATTCCCTACCATCCTCTTTTGTCTGTTTCATTGCTTCAGTGTCTCAACTTCTTTTCTATCTGACAGCTGGTTGGTGAATTCCCCTCAATTTATTCTTGGGAATAGCTCTTTCTTATATGGTATGTAGGTTAAAGGTTCTGAAGCACTGAGTCCTCCTGGAAAAGAAATTCATGTTGTATGAGACAAAGCTATAGGAGCCGGGAGCGCTGCATATCAGTGGGAGAGCAGGGATAAAAGTGTCTGCAGCAGCAGCAACACATGGGAACACGAGAAGTCAGGCTTACAGGTTACTTTGGATTTCACAGTGACTCTAATGGTTACTGTGTGTTTCTACTCTTTCCAAGACTGCAGCTTTTTGACTTTGAAATACACAGAAACACTGAATTATGAAGCTCTTGAACAATATTCTGGTGATAATTATCCTATTTAAATTGGTATATTCCAAACTTTGATCAGCATTGAAGTTTTTTAAGACTCAATGGCGAAAACAAAAATTAAATGCAAAAAGCCATCGCTGGAAAACGCCATAGACGTTCTTTATCAGTATGTAGTCTTTACAGAGTCTTACTGGGATCTCTCTTTGCTGAAGAATTAAAAACCTTTTCACAGAAAATTAGTCTTATCTACAATTATGGGTAACCACAGTGCAAAAGAAACAAATTATTCTCTTTATTGTTGATAGGCTGCCGGAAAGACGACTGGGGTCAAAGTATTCTGTTGGTGCTGCTTCTGGGAAAAAGGAGATTTAGCTTCGTTATTATGCAATCCTGGTGGTGCTAGTGACAGATAACAGCTGCAGGTGTTTCAGAACCAGCTTATTTCCTCTTGATGGTTTTTTAAGTATAGTTTCTTTATGCAAATAGTTTTTTTTGTTTATATGGGCAAAATCAAACAACTTATGTCGTCTTTTAGAACATAGTTTCTGCAGAGTGGCAGGACTTTATTAGACATTTTTCTCTGAGTTGTGGGTAGGACTGTTGGTATTGAGTAAACCTACCCACACTTCCCATCATGTCTGCAACAGGACGCATCAGAATGGAGATGAGCTGGGAGCTTTCGGGTTGCCGTAGTAACTTGTACAGTGCTACAACTGTTTTTATAAGTTTTTCTCTTCACTAGCTTTTTCCAGAATTTTGTGGATTTGCACAAACTTTGCAGGTTTTAATTATTTAACAGAGCAGTTCTCTATCAAGCTCCAGGAGTTTCACCAATTGATTTGTACTTCTAGCTGTAACTGCATTGATCTGAAGTTTTTTGTTTTTTTTCCTTCTTCCAGCCAAATCTTTTGATCTAATCTAAACCGAACAGATATTTTTTATCTGGAAGATAAATATATAAGTTCTTTAAAGAGAACAAGATTTCTCACGATAACGGAATGATGATCATAACATTTTATTTCAGTTATAAAAAAAAGTGATAAAATTATATAAGTTGACAAAACAAGTGACTAATGTTTCTTGAAAATATTGTAAATAGCAAAAAAATGTCTTTTAGGGTTTGGAAATTCCAGAAGGTACTGTTGAAAACAAACCAACATGGTCCAAAAAAGCTAAAATGAAAAAAGTGATTTTCTACTTCAAATCATCAGATGGTGCAAAATGAGCAGAAAACAGGTTTGTCACACATCTCTTAGAAGTGCAAAAAAAATGAGGATTCAAAAGTAACTTATTTATCTCATGTGGAGATAAAGAAAAAAGAGAATAATTCTAAATGTTTACGTGTTGATTGATTGAATGCATTGATTATTCTTGGAAGTTGCTTTTTACTGCAGTGCAATATACTGTATGTACCAGGATCGAGACACTCCTGCAAAGACGGAGTTCTAGGATTACTTTTATCAGTTTATCACACAAACTGTTGAAATCTCAGTTTCCTAGAAAATGTGTCACCATGCTTTCCCTCCGCACGATCCGTTCTCCTGATCATTTGACCAGTGAAGGTCAATAAAGGACTTTTTAGGTGCATTACATTCAAGGGGTTTGCTCCCTGCTGTAGTCTATGAGTCGTCTCTGTGAAAGCCCATGTCAGAAAAACAAACCGTTCAGCATAGCAACCGTGCAACATATTTCCACGTATGAAGCTAACATGCTGGCAGTACCTGATTTTGGCTCGGCTGCACTCAGACGCCTGTAGGGCAGAGAGAACTACGGTTCACATGCAGACTCAAAACCACCAATGCAAACCTTTTGGCCTGTGTTTGTATCAGTGAGCACAGAACAGTCATTAGTTCACTTGCATTGAGTCTACATGTAAAAGTACACCAGTTGTGAATGTCTGAATAAAAAACCCTCAATGACCTCTTCTGACTCTTTACTGTTGGCTCTCCTTTGCCTTCAGGCTGTCTTTAGTTCTTCTGGGGTTTAAACAACATGCATGTGCTGAAACATTACACGATCTGCACAGAACATTAAAAGCATGTCTTGTTACATTTTCACCAGCTTCTCTCATTAATTTTTTAATGCATTCACTTTTTACTGTTGAATCACATTCCTATCTGGAGATTGAACTGAATGGAACAAACTTCATTCATATTCCAAAGGGATAAATTCATCTGTTATAGCACCACAAAAAAGTTAATAAGTTGCATAAAAAATATATATATTAAAAAAACAAGATAATCTACCAAATGTATGTTCTTCATGAATTGGTTATTGAAGAATTAAACAAACTTTCCAATAAAACAAAATTATATATTTTTTAAAGTATGAACTCATGACATGACATTAAAAAAAATGCCATTGATCATGGGGAACAGCAGTCTAAGCAGAGTTGCCCAGACTTCCTTCTCCCCGGCCACTTCCTCCAGGTCCTCTGGCGGGCCCCAAGTCATTCCAAGGCCAGCCGAAAGACGTTTAATCACTGCTATGTTTAAAACTGAACAGATTTTATTAATATTTAAGAACTCTGGCTGAAAAATTTGGTGGGAAGAAGCTTAAGCATATTAAGAGCCTGTCCTATTTCTTTTTTATTTTTTTATCAGATTCTCCTAAATTTTAAGATTTTGCACCAAAAAGGAAAAGAAATAGAGGATACAAGATAAAAAATAATAGAAAGTGTGTATTTGATAGCACTTCCAAGGGATTCAACAATTCAGTTTCCCCCACAATTCAGTTTAAACTTTGATTTTTGGGTCATGGTTTTCTTCAATATATGATTTGTGTATTACAACACAACAACAAAAAATATCAAAATTCAGA
Source organism: Oryzias melastigma (assembly GCF_002922805.2). NCBI lineage: Eukaryota > Metazoa > Chordata > Actinopteri > Beloniformes > Adrianichthyidae > Oryzias > Oryzias melastigma. Next base: position 11,123,542 of record NC_050514.1, read on the forward strand.
AAAAAATCATGTTTCAACTTGCGAATAAACAAGTAACAAAAAAGAAAAACCTGTTGGTTGACTCATACTAAGCCTGGTGAAATGTAACAAAACAATAAATAATAAATCCTTGATTTTAACACAAAGGCTTGACACTTTCAACTACCGGTAAAGAATACTGGTATACAGCAAGAATGCAACATTTCACTTCCTCATGTGATTTGTTTTCAACAGAGAATAGTAACATTCCATTTCCAGTACATTTTAGATTAAACTTCTTGTATTTGCAAAATTGAAAGCCGTCAAACATGAATAATTTAGTTACAAAACTGGACAGAAATAATGAAAATACACCCACATCCTCGTTTGTTTGTAAACTGCTCCTCAAAGCCTCTTTTTATTGGATGAACAAGCTGTTTCCAGGCCACTTCCATGATTCTGTCTGAAAGGGATCTAGGCAAGGTAATATTTGTTTGTGAGTGTTCACAGAGAAGCAGCCGGTGTGAGAACACTGCTTCAGGCACTCATGAGGTGCTTAAATGGAACACAGTTGTGGTTGTTCCCCATTCAGCTTTGATATCATCACAATAAAGCTTAGAGCTGTTTTTATGAGTTTTGACCCGCAGTAACACAGGTTTACGTAAGGCATTAACAGGATGTGTGAACAGCTTCAGCCATATGCACCAATCTTAACAGACACATCCTTACTTTTTAAAACTTGTTCTGCTTTCTTTATTACAGATAATTTACAGCCACTTTGCTTTTCTCTGTAAGATACATTCACCCCCAGTTCAGATGACCACTTCCAATGAAAAGTTCATGTACTGTACAGGCTTGTTTTGGGCTTCCGCGTTCACATGTAGCCATGCAAGTTTCTATGACCGTCTTTGGGCTCTATGTACAAATCATCAAAAATCCAGGTTGAACTTTGACCAATCAGGAACTTGGTAGTGAGGTATGCACGGCGCCCTTTTATCAAATCACAGACGTCTCAACCATTTGAAAATTGATCATGAAGGAGATGCTAATTGTGTTTTGTGCCCAGACGGAATCGTATAACACCAAGTATTTCGTATGTCGAAATAAAGCTGTGGAAGAAAATTCCTGGAGCAAGATTCATGACATTTGAAGATACCCGGGATCGCGTGTCACTGCGAAAGTGTTTTACTACTGTCGCAAGTTCAACATACAAATCGGGGTTCATTGATTGTGCGCAGAAAGTTCAACCATTTGAACTTTTGGTAACGCTTTATATTAAGGTGTGCTTCTCAGATTTGGTAGTGACATGTGGGCATGTGGGCCTTGGGCTGCATGGCGTCCATTGCTGCTTTTTTTGAATACTTAAAGTTTTAAAGAAATTCGAACAGATTTTTTATATATATCTTTACATAAAATGAGTGGTATATGTCATGCTCTGCTTCAGTTACTTCCCTTTCTGCTTCTGGGCAGACTGCTGCTGACTCCGCCCCTCCTCCTGTGGATCATGCTAGCAGTCACAGCTGCCTACACTTCAGCAATTAAGACTGTGTGTATTTAAGGAACTCTGCTGCAGCCCTTAGTGTCGGCTCGTCTTGTTTCCTGGCCCTGTGAGTTGTGTACAATATAACTGATGTACATTAAAACCTGTGGACTATGTCTTCAATGTGTTCCTTCCTGCATCTGGGTTTCCTCTTGTTTGCCCAACCGTGACAGTATGTTGAACTGTAAAAAAATAATAAATAAATGAATAAAAATGGGAAAATGTGCAATTTGGTGCCCCCCTCCAGCAGATGGCGCCCTAGGCGGCAGCTGAGGTTGCCTATGCCCAGGGCCGGCCCTGCGTGGGGGTGGCGTCCACTTGAAAACACAGAAGCACTAACTATTCGAAGAATTATCATGAAGGAGAAATTAATAAGTGTGCTTTATGAAAATAAGACGGACGTTTATCGGAAAAACAGAGTTGTGAAAATGCAAAGTTTGTGCAGCTTTAACTTTGCATTCCGAGCCTCTGCCTATTGGTGGATGAGTGCTAATAACAGTAAAAACACAAAAGAAGAAGAATCTGCGTGTCCAGTGTGAACACCACCACCTGAATGTGTGTTCATAAAACCGTGCAGTATACTTTCTTGAACGCATCACGTGAATACAGCATCATCACACAGATCATCATCTCATTTCATTGTTGCTATTGGCTGAGAAATCTCTCCCAATCATGACGTACAAAAGTTCATGCATTCCCTTTTTGAATTCCTAATTAGGTGTTTGCTGCTCATGAAAATATCACAAGGGAAGTTTATGTAACAGCAGTTAGTTCAGTGTTGCCTTGCTGACCTTTACCAACACTGTGGTTAAGTTTTATGTCATGGGTTCTCGCCTAAATGTAGAAAACCCATAATATCAGCTACATCTATTTTAAGGTTGGATTTTTGTGTCTTTGCTTTTGACTGAATAATTTTTTTTCAATAATTAAAAGAAAAATGAAATTGCTGCTTCTAGAATGGCATTGATTTTCTTTTTTTTGTAAAGTAAACATAAATAACAAGCATTTACTTAAGCTTGATATAAACTGATGATACATGCACGACATAATGACCTTTTTCTTCATATTAAAGGAGCAGTACTGTGGTGATTTGAGTGGTTTAAGGGGAAATGATTTGGAAGTCTCCCGACCTGAAGTCTGTCACTGAGTCTCCGGAGGGAGATTCAATAAGTCCTGACTTTTTGCCTCCGCTCTCGATTTGTTCTGAGCACACAGTAACCCCCTTCATTAGCAGCTATAAATAGAAAATGTCCACACACGCATGTCTGCATGCACACATAGCACAGGTTCACAACCAACCATGTTTATTGATTTGTCCTGCCATTAATGGGAGCATTCAGGCCCGGACATAGCAGTAGAGGCAGAGTTTAGCAGAGTATTGAACTGGAAAAAGGGAGTGGGACCTTTTCTGATATCGGCTGTTACATAATCTTTGGAGTCGGATAGACCCTCATTACCCCACTGACGCATTGATGAAGGGATTTTAGGTCAAGTCTCCTCAGTTACACAATCACATCAGTTGTGAAGGTGATGATGAAGACAGTGGCTCCGGTTGATCCCACCTCATTTGCATTTTTCTGTACTGCAGAGGAGTAAAGATGGACTGAACTGCAATGACCTCATGTCTGCACAGACCCATCAGCCCACGCTAGAGTGTACTGTAGAGCATGTAATGCAGCTGAGGAAATACAAGTGGACATAAACACACAGACGCACTTATCCAAGTCTTCAGTTTACACGGCGACCGTACACCCCGGCGGGCCGGAGAGCGGCGGCATTCCGCTGTACAGCATTACAAGATATTTGCAAAACAAACTGGGGTTCAGAGTCCTCTGACAGGAAAAGGATGCGGAGCAACTGACCTGCAATAGCAGCTATGTGTTTTTCCACCTTCCTATCACATCGTGCAATAGTACCACAGGTTAATAATTGATGTCTCACTCAGGTTGGTCGGTGTACCAGTAATGACCTGCTTGTTGGGTGTCTGGAAAATCCCGTTTTGAAAACCGTTCAGGGTCATTTGAGAAAACTGCTTTTTTCTCTCCAATAACTTTGGGGGCTTCAACCCAAGAAGGCCTCTTCTACATTTGTAGCTTCAGAACAAGACGTCACCCCACAGACGTGGACGCTAACTTAAGCTGGGCATTGGAAAACTCTTATCTAGTCTGACTTCATGTGTGGGCTGATACAAGAGATAGGCTGGTCAAACCTCCAAAATGGCTCTCCCTCCGCCCTGACCTGCATTGATCCACACTGGGCAGGAAGAGAGCAGAAAGAGCAGAGTCAGTGAGTTTCACCATGAACTGCCTCATTCATGAGACAGGCCTGATCAGTTGTCAATAATTCCTCACACTTGCTGGCTGTGAGCTGAACAAGATCGTCCGTGCCGCTAATGCGGCGCTTCATCTTCTCTGTGGTCTACCGGAGTTCAGCGGACCTGAAAAATGGATGGAAGTCATCAAGCTGTTTGAGAGTCACGTTCAGAGGAGTTCAGCGTGTGATTACTGCAGAGTGCTGCCATCGAGCCAGAAACACGCACGCTGGGAGAGGAACCCAATCAATCACACAGAGAGGCCCAGAGTGTCACAACTGAGTGTCAATTTTATGTGTCAACTGTGAAGAGCACCAGTAGTCATCAGTACTTCAAATATGTACATGTGAGAAAGTGACAGACATTCGACTTGACACTTGGATTATGACTGAGTCTCACCTGCAGGGATTTGAGTTTTGGCTTGAGACTCGTTACTTGAGCTTTGGAGTTGTTAACCATTTTCTTCTGTTTTTGTTTTTACCTCCAGGACATTGAAGTGCCTGCATTCCTTCACTTGTGGTAGTGCGAACTCATTAAATGCAAATGATTGTGCCCACGCTGTTTAAAAATACCACAGTAAAGCATTGTGATAAGAATACACTCATTATGACTCTCACAGCTGAAACCTGGACTTCTAGATAAAAAAAAAACGAGTTGTCAAAATCTCTCTTTAGACAAACATAACAACAAACAAGTAAAATTGCCAAAAAAAAATCTGAAAATCAAACCTTCAGATCAGCCCAAATAGTTTTACAGTTAGCAAAGAAATGTCTCACCAGAAAATATCTGAGTGAAGACCAACTACAGAATTCATACTGAACAAGACCAACTCTGAAGCTCCAAATGTTCAAGTGGAAAGTGCTGATAAAGATCTCACAAGATGTCCACAGTCCTCCACGAAACCCAAATATTATGAGTCAGAGGACCTTGTGCGAGCACAGAGGTGTGGCGGTTGTATTAACACATCCTGATAGCAGATGTCACATTCAGTTCAGCTGTGTCACAGTCATGTTCTCAGCTCACTTTTTTTTCAAACATTTACAGGTTCTTCCAGGTAGAATCATATGCATTTTATGGCTTTTTTCAAACATTAAAATCTTTAAACTCCAGGTTTGGGGGTCCCTTCCAAC
>NC_050514.1:11128708-11162961 GCF_002922805.2 Oryzias melastigma
TGTCCCACCAGAAAATATCTGAGTGAGGACCAACTACAGAATTCATACTGAACAAGACCAACTCTGTGGCTCCAAATGTTCAAGTGGAAAGTGCTGATACAGATCTCACAAGATGTCCACAGTCCTCCACGAAACCCAAATATTATGAGTCAGAGGACCTTGTGCAAGCACAGAGGTGTGGCGGTTGTATTAATACATCCTGATAGCAGATGTCACATTCAGTTCAGCTGTGTCACAGTCATGTTCTCAGCTCACTTTTTTTTTCAAACATTTACATGTTCTTCCAGGTGGGATCATATGGATTTTATAGCTTTTTGCAAACTCCAGGTTTGGGGGTCCCTTCCAACACCAACTTCACTCAGATTTGGCCCCTGAATTGATTTTAAAATGAAAATATAGTTTGTCTGAGGTTCCTTGTTGCTTTCAGATGTGTTTTTTTTTTAGCTCAGATGGTCACTTCTTGTTAAAAATGTAAAAACTGCAAAAACAAAATCAATATTTTTATCTTTATTAACACTGCATAAAAAGTAAAGCTTTGCAGGGGAAGAGAATATGTGTACCTGAAATGCACAGTGTGTTCCTCACAAGGAACACAAAAAGGACAATCAAGGGAAAAAGACACAGCAGCAGGGGTATGAAAAACAGAGGTAGAATGTTTTTTTGTATTTAAAAAGAAAAATGAACTGTTTTTAGTATGATCTGGTTGTAAAGATAAAAAATGGGTGAAAGTTCACTTATGTATTTTCTTCAAGGTTTTTTCTTTCATCAAAACTAAAATAAAAAGAAAATTCTGCAAAAGGTGTCAACTGTATTAGCTTTATAATTAGTAAAAATGAAGTGATTTAGACTTTATTAACATAGTTTTGCTTTTAAAGAATCTAAATACAAAAAGATATTTTACATAAAAAAAAACTAATATAAGGCAAACACAAAGAAAAAGTGGATTCCAGCTCAGTAAAGTTTTTTTTTTTTATATATATATTATTAGTTAGCTTCTAGTTTGTTAAAACAACAATCATCTTTAAAATTCACCTTGATTTTTTTCTTTTTTTTATCTTTACAGTTTAATTGTTTTGGAAGGTTTCCAGTCCATTGTGTCATTAAACATTTTGAAAGCAACTTATCTGAAGGAGGATTCTTTCTCTCAGAAAACTGCGTCAGCAACGGAGCTTTATCAATACTTCAAACAAAATCAGACGGTTCCAAATTGCTTTTCTACAAAAACAAACTACTTTATGTTGAAGGGTGACAGTTTGCAGCTAATAAACCTTTTTTTTTTCTTTTCACTGTAAAAAGTTTCCACATAAGTCCTATTAAGAAACCTCCAGAGTCCAAACCCTCTGATCCTCTTACATCACCACCAAACAGGCAGTTTTATCTTTGACCCCACATAAACAGATCTAATCAGAACCAGCACGCTGCCTGCACACATTACTCACAATGTTTGATCATTGAATCAAGTCTTTATGAGCCAAACAACTTCCAGTTTTTGTGTTTTGTTCCTGACTATACAACAAAGACATCAAAAATTAGCAGGTATTCAGGCTCTAAAAAAAATGAAGGGAAATGTTCCCATTTTTTTCCTCTTCATTGTTTCCATAATGGGCTCAAACTTTGTTATTTAGTGTACACACTGCAGCAAGTGATTATGCTTTTGTGCCCCATTAAAAAACCTCTTTGTTTTATATAATAACTGAATTATTAGACACACACTGAGCGCTTTAATCTCAGGATGCTCCTCTCACAGATGGTGAGAGGAGAGCAAAGGCAGATGGTCCTCTCCTCTCCGCTCCTCTTCCACCCTCATGTTCCCCCTGTTTCCAAAACCGTTGGGATTCATCCTCCTAAAACCAGTCATTGATTTCCTCGCCTGCTGATTGATTCGCTTCAAAAAAACATGGTCTACTTTTCAAATTTGTACTTCTGGTCTAACGTTTTCCTGACTTTTAGAGCTTAAGCATAGAGTCACCCCTTTTTTCTTTGTTGATCACTATTTATCACCCTATTTATCACCATAATTTGTTACATTTACCACCTGTTTCTTTTTTATTTTTATTTTCAGAGGCTCTACGATTAGCTGACAAACCCATGAGGATTTAGGGTGTTGTGAAGAGTCTGGTAACAGGTTGTTAACAGTGGATTGCAGAGATTCTGTGGCTCGTAAAGTGTAGTTGCCAATAAATTCAACTGTGTTGGTATTAGATGCATAAAGTAATTTGTTCTTAAGGTCACACTCTGATCATTTTTAAGTTTATTTGAAAAATGTTCCCAGTTGTCTTTTAATTAGGATTTTGACATTTTTAGACAAAATGTTGAAAAAAACTTTCATTTTTTTAGGGCATAGTTGCTGCAAAGCGACTGTAGTTCATTAGATATTTGCCTCTAAGTTGCAAGAGTACCTTAAGCCTTTTCCAATTTTCCATGATCCTTTCTTTATACTCTCACACCCTCAACCTAACATTACTAACATATTCACAATAATTTAAATGAAGAAAATGCTATTTTAATCTTTATTTTCTTGATGTTCTGTTCTGCATCATCAAAAAATACTACATGAATGTGTTAAAAACACCAAATAAAAATTTTCAATCAGTAGCCGGGATAGGCTCCGGCACCCCCGCGACCCCGAGAGGGAAGAAGCGGTCAGGAAGATGGATGGATGGATAGATTTCTAGTATATTCTGCCATCATTCTTGGGGGAATACAAAATCTTAAATGAAAAATGAACTGTTTTTTGCATGATATAAATATACATAAAACATTAAAAGAAACAATCATAGGAAATAGTAAAGGTGTGATCATTAAAGTAAGATTAAAATAAAGTCAAAAGAACCTAATTTAAAACAAGCATAGGTAAACAGTGCCGATTTTATAATTAAAATCTTTTTATAAACAGTGTGGATGTAAACTTTTGAATACATCCAAGTCAAATGCAGCTGAGAACAGGTGGGTCTTTAACCTGGATTTAAACGTGTTCTAAGGTTTTCTGAAAGTATTTTCCAGATCTGTGGAGCATAGAAGTTAAATACAGCCTCTCCACATTTAGTTTTGATTATGTTTTGTCATTTCATCTGCCTTTAATGACATTGTACGTTTTTTTTTTCTTTCTTTTAAAGGCCTGTTATCACACTTTGTGGATGCTGGTCTCTTCCCAGAACCAGTTAAATTATACAATGATTGAGAGGAGCCAACAGGCTGTTTCCAGGTCAGTGGTGGCAGAGCTGCGTGTTGCATAATGATACTGTGACAGCCCACTGACACTGTCCCTCGCTGTGAACCTTTTCCTACAGTCATATGAGAGGCCACGTGGACACTGATTCAATGGTCAGACAGGGGTGGCTCCAGACTGGTTTCTCTGCTTTGCACTGATCTCATCTCCAACACAGAAGGAGAGGAAAAATCCAGGAGTGTATGGAAATGAGAAGGAACTTCAAATCAGCTCTGAGTCCAGCATTTCGGTCTAGATTGGAAGTGATCCAGTCGTCAATCTGACTCATTCAATTGTGGTTTCCACTTTGATTGAATCACCAAGTGGTCTTTACACTTGTGCCCCCCCTCCACTCTGCAGCAATGCTTCCCTTGAAACCTTTTTGAGCACTCAAGTTTAATCAAAGCAAAAGAGGGTGTGCATAGACAATTACTCACAGGACCACACAAAAGCGTTCTCGTTTCTGGTCCGTTCTGTACTTTAACTTCGGGCCCTGGAAGACAGAGGGTTATGTAACCACAGAACTCGTCTGGGAAGCAACTGAAGCATCAGAGCTCACTGTGGACCAATTGAGCCGCTGATCAGCCAGCAGGTACTATTGCTTCTTTAATCATAGGTACACTTCTTCTAATGTACTCATGCACTTTAAACAGTGACTAACAAATTAACCACAGCCAGTCTGTAACCACCTCAAGGAAAAACAATGAAAAAGACACTGAAAAAAAAACCCTCAACATTCACAGTTTGTTCTCAGACATCCCTTCAAATGTTTTGATAACATACAGCTTGCTAAAGTCTGGTTTAAATATCAAACAAATGTGCATGCAGACATCTCCCTGCAGCCCAAACACAGCAGCTTCTGGAGGTGCCAGATCCTGCCACAATAACATGACTGAGGAGATCTGCCAGAAGGGCCAGTCTAAGAAGCAGAGCACAGCTTAGTGGAGTTGTTCAGAGTTTGCAATGTCTTTTTTTGTTTTTTTTTTTGAGGGGTGTTAAATCTGATTTGTGCAGCAGGTACGGAGGAAAAGGAGCAAACTGCTGTTGCATGACTTTACATAATACTTCATGAACCCCCTGTTGGTGGTGAGCATTAGAATGCACACTCGACCTCACAACACAAAGTGTCACCATGTGCAGATGAACGTTCTCCTTTCAATTAAAAATATCAAAAACGAGGAACCTGCATGTGGTAAGATGCAAGACGAGGGATTATCAAGTATTATTTAAATTCAAAAATCTTTTTTTATTAATATTTTTTATTAAAAACTGGAATATTCCAAAACAATAATATGCAAAAACAGGATTTGTCAGACTTTCATCACATTCAAGAATGTGAAGAGTTCAGATAAAGGCTGCTCAAGATTGGCCCGTTTTCTTAAATCAAGTCAGAGACAGAAAAGACTTAAACATTTGGAAAAGTTTAAAGGGCGATGAGGCAAGGTGCAGCCGAGGGAGACTGAGGAAGAGGTGTCAAAAGCTGAAAGTGGATCTAACACAGGGCCAAGCCATTCACAGAGCAGTCTCCTCCCCTCCCCTGCTGAGCATATATTAACTTCCCATGGAGCTCCACCTCACAACCAGAGACACATGGAGTAGGATAACACACAGCTGAGTCTCTGAGGATATACTTATACTGACACTGGACTGCGTTGCAACTCTGATTATTTTGGACTAACTTTTCCAAAATTGGATTTATTGTCTTTGATGGAATATTGACTTTTTTTTAATCATGTGGTTGTCCCGGGAGAGCTTCAGTCCCAGTAAGTAGTTCTTTTTTTAAATAAAGCAGAAGTTTATCAAGTCATTGCTTTATTTGTGTTGAAAGTGTGTGTGTGTTTGTGGGGTGGTGACAACAAATCCAGAAAACAGAAGAAACAAAAAAGAGATATGGTGGAGGCCTCCGGAGAAGAACTGATGCTCCCTTGAGGTGGCTGTGTGCTTAATTACATGTTTATTAACATGACTCAACGTTGACAGCCTGTGCATGTTTTTTTGTGTGCCATTTACGCTATTGTCTGTCCAACAAACAAGACTTTTGACTGCAGCAGAGTCTCTTTAGGAGTTAGAGATTACTCTCTTCGTCACTAAGTGGCAAAAATAGATCCCTCTTACGTGTTGGGCTATGTCAACTGTTGTATCTTGATGTAACTCCAGAGGTCGGCTGCTCCGGCTGGTTGGGAGATAATGTTAATACTTAGGAAAGGATTATTTCATCCAAAAAATGTAATTGGTGTGCAAAAAAAATACAAGCTGGAACTTTCAACCTTGTACGTTTGGATGTGCAGGACAAAAAGAGAAAAGATACGCACCTTATCAAACTTATCTAAGTGGGTATAAATGTTGCATCTCTTGTAGTTTGTGATTCCTGTGAAAGTGGGATAAATACCAGGGAATGGAATCACACGAGTTCCCTTTGATGGAAGAAAACTTCCTATAGAAGTGCAGGTGAAAGAGTGCAAATAAATCAGAAAGTATATATGCATCATTCTGCAGATCTTTGACTTGTTTGTAAATGATGGAAAACAGAAAACTGCAGAGCTCTTAGGCCATGCATCATTTACTTTACTTCCTTTCTCCAGTACCTATTTTAAAAATATACTGCAGTCATTTGCTGATTAGTCAAAATATATTAATGAACATTATATTTTGAACATTAGAATATATGTATTCACACAGAGTCTCTCATCCTCTGCTGTGCCACGTTCACTCCGCATGCACTTGCACTCCTCCATCGCAGAGCCCATCCCGGCCTGTAAGAGGCATCTGCATTGTCAGGCACATGGGTTCTCACATGGTCTGCCTGCGGATGTGACTGGAGTCTGATGCAGCTGAATAGTGCTTGCCTGCCTGCTTGCTGCACGCCCACCAGACCGCTCAGACATCCACAGCATCCACAGACTCTGGACCACACAGGATTTCAGAAAAGTACACAGAGGAATGGTCTTTCCTCTCTTGTTTAGCACGGGATGCCTATAAGCCTCATAGGTGAAAGGAGGGAGAGGCTCGGTGCCAGATGGACTTTCTAAATCCGCAAGCTACAGTGAGTGACCCGGCCGAGGGATTTTTCTCACTGACAAGACTAATGCAATACTTGTGCTATAATCTGGAAACAGCATTAATTCCGACCAAAGGCCATTGCAAATAGCCTGGACTATAATACTAAAAAACAAGTTAAATGAAAAACAGGAATACAAATACATTATGTAATCCCTTTTAATTCTATATATGTTATTGTATGTTTGTTTTAAAATGTTGAAACATTTAAGGATCAAATATGTGGCAGGTACCTTATTGAAGATACATTTTATTTTTTAAAACACTATGAAATTTTGAAAGATTATGATGCATATTATATTTCCTTATCCTCCTTGTACATTTTTATTCTGATTGTTGTAATGGGTTAAATAAGTTTTCAGTGGGAGCCAAGGTGACAATTTACGCTTGGCTTAGCTTATTTACTAGTTTGGGGTTTTTTTCTCTATAAAATTAAACTGTAATATGCGCAAATCAAGGATTTCATTCACAAATCTTTTAACGTTGAACTGAATTTTGAATCTACCGCTGATCTGCTTCAGACAAACATTTTGAATGACTCCTGCTGCTTTCAAGTACTGCTCAAAATACCTCAGCTCACGCTTGTGGCATGTGAAAAGCAGCATAACTTATGTAAATTACCAACATTTTGATTCCAGAAAATTTGTATTAAATGATTAATCAAGTTATAATCAGCATTGTCAAATTGAGCTAAAGCAAGCAAACACGAGAAAAAACGAGTTTACTGGCTTGTGTTTGACTGATTGATGCTGTATTTATATGGAGATTGTACTTTGTAAGATTTTGTTTTAAATGAAACCGTTCTACTTTTACAAAAAATCAATTCTAAATAAAATTTCATTATATATGTATTTTTAATTACCCTTGAAATATTTCTTTAATTGTCTGCATTTGCCCAGATTTGCTGCAAATTTTAAAAAAAAAATCATGACGACTCGTCTATCAAGTAGTCTTTTTATCCACTGCCCCTGAATGCACCACCGTGGCGCCACCCCCGCCTTTCAAAGCCAGCCTGAATGGCGATTGCAGTAGATCCGCAGAGCTCGGGGAGCGGAGCGCACACAAACCTTCTCTCGGTTTGCTTAAAATAGTAACCGGATAAATGCTGCGAATACGTACTGTAAGTAACATACTTTATATCGATTACCATTAATGTCGATAACATTGTGTGGGATTTTACGACAATTTTTGTTCCATTTTTTGCGTTTAAACCGAGGTCGGCTTTGTGTTACTAAGCGATGGAAAAGCCGTACCACGTAGTCAAAAGCCTCCGCCAACAACGGCTCCTTTGTTCACGCTAGCAGACGATTTCTGCTTCATGATTTGTCTGATATTTGTGGGGAAATTGTTGATTTTTTTGTCTGTATTAAATGATTCCGTGTACATATATCATATCAGTTGGTCTTAGGTTTACGATTTAATCGTTCCTAATCGACGAAGCCTCTTAGCGTCTTGTCACTTCGTTAGCATTCTTGTCTGTTCCGCCGGCGGACGCTTTTTGGCCTGGTGAAAAAGGCGGCATTAGTTTGTCATTAGGTCGTTTTATTTGCCCTAAATGTAAGGTGTTGGTGCGTTCTGGTTTTATTGTATTTTACTCAAGCGTTTGTAGGTTTATTTTACCTCCGTAAATTCACCTAATCCTGGAAACCGGACTAGCTAGCGCCTACGCCGGGTAGGGGAGGGGCCAGCCTCTCTTACGACATTCATGTCTCAAAGAAATCCGGTGATCGAGGCGGTTAGTTGTTTTGATGAAATACTCAGCACCATCTCCAGCTGTGGGGAAGACGAATGAGTGTGTGTGTTTTGGTCAAATTGTAGCAAAAATGGCTGCCTGAACTTATTGTACTTTTTTGTCCCGCTCTTCTCTTATGTTTCAGGTTTTACTCAAGTAAAATGGAGGATAGTTTTGATTGTGACTGTGGCGAACTAGAGCCACCTGATCACTGAGGGGGGGGAATCTTTTTTTTTTTTTTTCTGTAAAGATTAGGCCAGGCTCATTTCCGTTTGACAGATCAGGTGACTTGATAGGATAGGAAGAAATTCAGATATATATTAAAGGAAACAAAACAAAACAAAAAAAACATATGAAGCTGCTCAGGACCAGTCATACACTGAATGTATCTGCACTGTGAAGATGCAACTACAGACTTTTATAGTTTAATATAGCCTTCCCCCTTTTTTTAATTTAATTTTGTTTTATTTTTTAATTTTTGTTTAAATTGGCATCATAATTCATTCCATTTGCAGTCTATAAACACTGGTCTGAGAGTTTTTCAGTTTAGAAAACTAAAATGCACACAATTGGAAAAGAAACTTATCTTTTAAGAGTTCTGTCTTTCATTCAACATGGAAGGAAATTGTGATTACATACCAGTGTCCCGTATTTGACAGGGACGGCTATCCAGGGGGACTGGGTAGTTGTCTTTATAGGGGAGGATAGTTAGCCTCTGAATTGGAGGGGGGGATTATTAGCGAAATTCCTCTGTTGGTGCTAAAGTTTGGCTTGTAAGGGGCCAGAAAACAGGAGTGAGACGTAGCAGAAGCTTGGTGTAAAAGCCTAAGAAGAGTCATCATGGCAGAGAAGTTTGAGTCACTGATGAACATCCACGGCTTTGACCTGGGTTCTCGCTACATGGACTTGAAGCCTTTGGGCTACGGGGGCAACGGCCTGGTGTTCTCTGCAGTTGACACCGACTGTGACAAGCGTGTAGCAGTGAAGAAAATTATCTTGACCGATCCTCAGAGTGTGAAGCATGCCCTGCGGGAAATCAAGATTATCAGGCGACTTGATCACGACAACATTGTCAAGGTATGTTGCCAGGTTCAAAGTCAAACACTGGATGTAGAAGAAAAAGAGTAGCTGACCTTGGAATCACTTTGTTTTGGTTACCACTAGGTGTTTGAGGTACTGGGCCCCAGTGGTCGCAGGTTAACGGAGGACGTTGTGTCGCTGACTGAAGTCAACTCGGTCTACATAGTCCAAGAGTACATGGACACTGACCTGAGTCAGCTGCTGGAGAGGGGCCCGCTTTCTGAGGGCCACGCCAGGCTCTTCATGTACCAGCTGCTCAGGGGCCTCAAGTACATCCACTCTGCCAATGTCCTGCACCGTGACCTCAAGCCTGCCAACCTGTTTGTGAACACGGAGGATCTGGTACTGAAGATCGGGGACTTTGGATTGGCCCGCATCATGGATCCCCACTACTCCCACAAGGTAGGACCTTTCCTTAAGTTACTATTGACACCTTTTGTGTTTAGAATTTAACATAAGCTGACACTTGAGTCCAATTTAATATTTTTTTATTCAGTTGGATGCTTGTTGCTGTGAAACTAGATGTTTGTAGCGCAGTAAAGTGGTGCTCCTCAGAGGGAGGCCGCTTTTCTTTACAGCAGGAAGTAAACAAGACAGGATGTGGTATTCTGAGGTAACGCCTCAGTTTCCCTTCTCATGAGAACGAAGACTGGACACAACGGAATTTCAGAATAATGACGAAATGGTTTACATCCGAGTTGCTCCACTACAGCTCTTTTATTTTGTACTTTGATCAGAAAGGTTTGCGATTGTAATCGTGCCAGCAATCGGCAAATGCAAAACCTGCTGCTGTAAAACTTTTTTTTTTTTCTCTCATGTAGTTGAGGTCAGAGCAAGTATGTTGCCTTCTTCCTGTGGTTTAGAATAATGGAGTTTAACCTGGATTAATTGCTGCCATCTGGATGATCTGAGTTGCTCTTTTTGAGTGGCTGTCACCTAATAAAGGGATAAGGAAGTGTCTGTCTGCAGCCATATGGTCCAGTGATGTGAGAAAATCTAAGTTGGGCGGTCCATCTGTGGCGGCCTGTAGTTGCTGGATCCTCTTTAAGCACACAGGCAGTCAGATGCTCACACGTGTCTCAGATTAGTCATTGCAATGTCTGAAGTGGGCTCACATGATGTGATCTCTTTTTCTGGAAGAGCTGCAGACATCATGCAACTACCTGAAGCAGACTTGTTAGCACAAGTTCAAGCATTCAGACACAACAAAGCATTTTTTTTCAATAAACTTCTATAAAGTTTAGCATTTTTATGTCACCATGCAACAGAATAAGATGGTGGGAGCTCACTGTTGTCTGGAAAAAGTGCTTCTCTCAGTAACTGGCACCACCTTGTTGCTGGATTTACCACGTGGGTGTTTTACTTCAACCTTTGCAGTTTTCCTGATGGCAAACGTACAGGGAAGTGGGTGCTCAAAAGCTGGATGCCTGGTGTCAGCTCTTTCAAGCTTGATTATTGTCTGCTATAGTGCTGCAGCAGCCATTGCTGTGGAAATTTTGTCGACCGTGCAGACATTTGTCTACCAGACTCCAGCCACCTTTTTTTGTATCAGAGTTTTTCTGTTGTCTGCATTCTAATTGGCTATTAAAACAAAAAAAACATGTGTAAAATAGATGAATGCATCACATCTGTACAACATTATAATGCTTAATGCTGTAAAATATGTCACCAGTCCTGTGTAGGCGTTATGACAGAATCCCTTTGGGCAAATACACTTTTACAACACCCCCTTTCTTTAGAGTGAGACAGCCGTTGGGTAACTGAGTGCATGGTGTTTAAATAGAATTTCTAAAAAAAGGTGTAGGCTTTTCCAGTAAACCTGGTTTTAGATACATAAAAGCATTTAGTCTCTTTTGTTTTTTCCATTATGTTTTCTAGTTTTTCAATTGTTTAAGTGAAAAAAAACTCCAAAAAACTCCCCATAGTTCCTGTTTAGCGTCATTATGTTGTGGTGACTGTTAAATGCATTTGCTATTGACGCAGTCCCTCTTTTGAGTAGTCAAACTGTTTCCGTGTGTCTGTAATGTTTGCCCGTATTTATTTTTTTCTCTAAGAGTCAGGAATGACAAGAATTCACGTGCAGCTCAAGTTCTACATCTCTTTGTCTGGCTGTGTGTTGAGGGCGCGTTTGAAGATCTTAACACTTGTCTTGAAATCTAGTTATTTTATGTCTTCAATTGATAGTCCACACCGGGAATGCATCTGTCTTCTGCAAACAATTTTGGAGGGATTTGCCTTATAGTGAAACTAAAGGAGTTAATGTATGATTATTGAGAACATGTGCCTGCATGCGGCTCAGTGTAAAATGAAGTAATTTGAGATGCTGGCTTTGGCTCTGGGTTGTGTTCAAAGGAGAGTTCACAGAGGTCTTTTCTGCAACACGGTCTCCCTGCAGCTGCAAACCACAAGTGCAATGTCACTCTTGCGCACACATTTGACCCAATTGTTAATGCCAGCAACAGGCCTGTCTGGTATTAGGCTGCAGGACTCATAAGAAGAATGCTTGGAAGGAAGTTTAAGGCTCTGAATTCAAGAGAATGTTTTTCTTTTCTAATTCCGAATAGCTTTGACTATGTTGCATCTGGTGGTAGTTCAGTCGCAGACTTCAGTAAATGAAGCCATTGTGTATTATAGAAACTCCATACATCATAAATGTTGTATTTAGTATGCAAAGCCGGTCCATACTGAAATGTTGCTAGGGTCATTGACTCTCATTATCTCAAACTGACTCGTTTAACCGTAGAAGACTGTTTTGAGTTGAACAGGATTCATGCTTGGCAAGTTATCTTGGTTTCTCTTGTGTGCAATGGAGAGTGTGATGTTTTTGATTCTCCACCGCTGGTTTTACCGACATCTAGTCTGACTTGCTTCAGGAAGTGGAAAGTCATGCTTTCATAGAAAAGCTGTGAGTCACTAAATGTTAGTCTGTTGTGATCTAGACCAAGTGTTTAAAGTTATTCGAAGTGTTGTCAGAGCTGTTTGAGATGAATCATTCAGTATTGGATATGACTATGTATAGTACGGTTTTATAATAAATGTCCTCCTCTGAAGTTGGTAAAAGTTTGAAGCTGGAGTCTTTAGCTTTTTACTAAAAATCCAACTTATTTTACCACAGCAGGTTAGTTTGGTCCAGTCAGTTTCCTACAGTTTACGTGGTTTCAGTGGTGTGATTGAAAGCAGATAGACTATCCAGAGGGTCACCAAGTGAAATACCAAAGGGAGTCTTAAGCAGTGTATATTTTGAGCTAAAGGGTAAACAAATCAAAGGCCGCTGCTGAATAAAAAATGTGGCGAAAAGAGGTCGAGTGTGATTCGAGTTTTTCTTCCTTAAGCTTATTTATTTTTTTTAGTCGGTCCTAATTTTGAGCAGTATCACTTTCAAACGTGCAGCTGCTGTTACTGTGGGACATTTCCCAGGTGGCTCGGTCCGCTCTGCGAAGAGTAGCTCATTGGTAAACTAAATTTTCTGAATTTCTCGGCCATCCGAAGGCTCTCCTGGTCTGTACATGCCCTAGATCTTTTGCTTCCATGGTCCATCCCGGAATATTGTCCTTTAACAAAAAGAAAAAAAAAAAAACCCTAGTGAAGGTGGTCTGATTTATTTTGTCCTTAGCTGAACTGATGGCACACAAACCTACCATGAGCACTAAGTCGGCTTCACAACTGGCTTCTCTGGATGGGTATCGGTGTGCGCTGCCAGGTGTCAGATATTTGGTATGACATGTGTGTGTACCGTGGTCTAATTCTGCCTGACCTCCTTCACAAGCTGTCCTCAAACTAGAAGATTAGCTTGTTACCTGCATGAAGGGGTCATTTCTGCACGTTGCACTGCATGTCATTTATAGCCCCCCCAATGAATCCAAAACAAACTTTTCAAAGGAGTGATGTGCCCCAGAATAGTGTGACATCAAGTACCTGCAGCTAAATTAGGGCAGAAACAGGAGCCTTGCTCAATGGCAAGAATACCATTTTGGTCTCAACCCAAACCAGTAGTGCATGTGGGGGAGACAGGGGGTGGGAAGTGAGGGTGTTATTTTACCAAGCCCCCTCCCCCCCAGTCTGCATCCACACAGAATGGCTGGTTTCCTTTGTGTTGGGTGTCCATGGCTAGTCAGAGGAGAGTCTGAGTCCCAGTGGTGTGGCAGAGGGGGATTACTCTGCTCTCCCAGACTGCTGACACGGCCTGCACGTGTCTGACCCTCCCCTCCTTTCCAATACTTTTCTTCCCTTTCTCATTTTTTTTTTTTCTTCACCTACATGGCACGTGTGGTGTACGTGACCTACAGACCGCATGTCTGTGAAGGAGATGGCACCCAAGTTTATCACATTTTGATGGGGTCCTTTCACAGACATCAACTACCCAGAAACATCTGTAGATGTCTACTTATTATCTATCACTTGTAGTTAACTATTGGAATTGTTCTTTTTTTGTCTTTCTTTCTTTGAACAAAGACTTTAACCAGTCTGGTCTCTGTTCATCACAGGGCCATCTCTCTGAAGGTCTTGTCACGAAGTGGTACAGATCTCCTCGCCTGCTGCTCTCTCCTAACAACTACACCAAAGCCATCGACATGTGGGCTGCTGGCTGCATGTTTGCAGAGATGCTCACAGGGAGAACCCTGTTTGCAGGTAAATGTTATTCATCACATTTTAATTGAACTACAAATGGAGCTCATTTTAGAGCAAAACGCCTGACTTGGTCAAACACACTGAGTGATATAACCACTCTGGGAAATAAACCAGTTTTTATCTGATGTTCTTGTTTAGACAATTTTTAAACAAACATTTTAGTCATGAAGGGTTTTTTTGCACGGAATTTGGATGTGCTAAGTAAAACATTTGTTTTTCCCTTTAAAATAGTTTTTTTCTTTTTGTCAGTCTCTACATTTTTTTAACTATAAGTGTGTCTTGTCCAACTAATGTCTCCTTGCTGTTCCAGGAGCCCACGAGCTGGAGCAGATGCAGCTGATCCTGGAGTCCATTCCTGTCCTGCGAGACGAAGACCGACAAGAGCTTCACAGTGTCATCCCGGTCTTCATCCGTAGTGACATGTCAAAGCCTCACACGCCGCTGGCCAAACTGCTGCCTGACGTCAGTCCACAGGGTGAGCGCCTCATGGGAATTCTGTGAAATCCAGTTTGCAACAGAAGCGCAGTCACATATCTCATACATCACGTCAATCCCTCAACTTAATCTCATTGTCCTTTTTCTCTCTGCAGCCCTGGATTTTTTGGAAAAGATCCTGACCTTTAACCCGATGGATCGCCTGACTGCAGAGGAAGCCCTGGCCCACCCCTATATGGCTGACTACTCTTTCCCCCTGGATGAGCCCATCTCTCTGCATCCTTTCCACATTGAAGATGAAGTGGATGATATTCTCCTCATGGACCAGAGCCACAGCCATACTTGGGACAGGTACATTTGATTTCCTTTCTTAATGATATTACATTTTCTGTTTTTCTTGCTGGCTTGTTTGAAAGTTATTGCAACCGCAAGATGCCACAATCTACAGCTTGTACCAAGTCCTGCTAAATGCAAAAGGTTGTGTCCTGTAAAACTGAATGCGGGAACCACAAATACAGACTAATTGTGCTGACCCTTAAGGGAACGTCATAAAAAAGCATTTATCTTAACTTGATCTTCGAGTATTGTCTTTTTAGTGTTCTAAAGTGTCTTCCTTTGATCCACCTGCAGGTATCACGAGAGCCAGTTCTCAGAGGTTGACTGGCAGTTGCACAGCACTCACGACCCAGATGAGGTTCAGGTTGACCCGAGGGCACTCTCTGATGTCACAGATGACGGGGAGGTCCAGGTGTGTTTGGATGCATGTTTGTTTACTATGGCAAAGATGTGGAATGTTGATTTTAATCTCAATTTGCTCCTTTGCTGATTCTAAAAGAAAAAAATGTCTTTGTTTTGTGTAGGTCGACCCGCGCAAATATGCCGATGTAGACCGAGAAAAGTTTGTGGACAAGTCTTTCGACTACTCCACTCCGTTCTCATCGGAGCGGTCCTGGCAGGACGAACACCACGAGAACAAATACTGTGACCTGCAGTGCAGCCACACGTGTAACTACAAGGCTGTGTCCCCCTCCTACCTGGACAACCTCATCTGGAGGGATAGTGAAGTCAACCACTACTATGAGCCCAAGCTCATCATTGACCTCTCCAACTGGAAGGAGCAACAGAGCAAGGAGAAGGCAGATCGTAAGGCCAAGAGCAAGTGTGAGAAGAACGGGCTGGTGAAGGCCCAGATTGCACTGCAGGCAGCGGAGAAGGACAAAGTTCAGGAGAAACATCAGACGGAGAGGCCCCAGAGCCAGCAGAACCAGGGCTTTGACTTTGACTCCTTCATCGCTAGCACCATTAAACTGAGCCTACAGCCGGAGCCCTGTCAGGAGGTGACCCTGCTCAGCGAGGTGGGCCTCCTGAACGAGCTCAACTTTTCCGTCTCCCAGCTGGAAGCCCCTCGTTCCACCTCCATGTCCAAGACCATCAGCCAGGAGAAAGAGGAGAAGTGTTTGGTCAACCTCGCACAGTTGGGTGGGGGAGGGCTCGGTGTCGTCCCTCCAAGCCCCTGGGACGGCTTCGGGCCCGCGGAGATCGTTGGGGACAGTGGCTGTTTGATAGATGAAGCGTGCTGGAGCCTTGACCAAGAGGACCACTTCCAGAAGGACAGCACTTACACCAGCTACCTGGACCACCTGTTCAGCCGGAAGGAAGAGAGCATCGCGGAAACCATCGCCAGTTCGGAGGTGGAGACCTCGGTGGTGAAAGAGTTGGACGACAGCTTCCTGGACGGGAGCACGGAGATCGTGCTGAACGTGCAGCTGGATTCTCTGGCCCTGCCTAGCTTCGACGGCCCCGATGACTTGCCTCTAAAATCCATCCAGGCATCCCTCACACCGTGTGCCGTCAAATGCTCCCCTCAAATCGCCCACAAAACCTACAGCAGCATCCTAAAGCATCTGAATTGATACAATGTACATATCCCTCCTAACAGTGCAAAATGTAAGCAGTTTTTTCTTTTTTTTTATTAAATCGGCATATTGTACTTGAATCAATTCTTTTTTTTATAAGTTTACAGGGGTTATTTGTTCTATTTAAAGACTACGACCATCACTCAGAGCCTTGATCACCAGGCCTTCATGGGTTAATGTCAATGCCCTCACTGCTAAACTCGTGTGTCATTCGCTTGTATCAGTACTGTACAGAAGTGGAGGATGAAAAAAATGACCATTGCAGGATTTAAAAGATGAAGTTTGGCTGGTTAGGGTGTGACATGACTGACATTGCTATGAGCTTTTAAAGTGCTTTAAAACAGTCTTTCCTCTCCCCCATTTTTATTTTTTAAAACTTTTTTTCCAATTTTTTTAAGCTAAATTGACCCTCTCCTCCCCCCGTAAAAGCTTCCTTAACATCTTTTTCATACTGTAAATCTGACACATGATGCCAGCAGCAACCATTATCATAGGCGTTAATGTAAACGTGTTATCTACCTCAAGGTAACAGCCGGAAGAGACACTCGAAGCCGCACTAGTGCTTTACCCACGTGACCATCCTCATGCCGTCAGATGAAGTGGTCGCTTAGATGAAACCTGTCTCACTTTTAGCATTTAAGATAGTGAGGTGTTTCGGTAATCATTATTTATTTCTAGCAAATGTGCGCTATTTATTTTATGAAAATGTGTTATTTCAATGTGGTTCTTGACGATTGAGGAGTTGAACAGACTTCCATTTTCATTTCAGCACTATAAGGGTGTGCAAGTGTTCCTCTGTTTTAAGGTAGGATGCAAATTCATGTGGTGTTCTAAAAGAAGTGGAGGCTTTCCATGTCCAATATTCAAATGGATACTTTTCCTTTTTATTATTATTTTGTTCTTTTTGAAGTATTAGTGCATTCTGTCTTTAGTGGTAAAACTCATGTATGGTTTAAAAATAAAAGTGCCCAAAAGTCTTAATTTTATTTTATTTTTTATGTACATGTTGGAAAAAAATGTGTGCATGGAGGCAACAGAAAGGTACACCAAGAGTAAACAATGACTATATTGTATGTCAGTTTTAATTGGTTTTTTTTGTTTGTTTTTTATGTACTTTTTTCAGGCAAGCATGATGAATTAGGTTAAAGTGTAGCATGTAGAACACTTATGGACTTTTTTTGTAATCATTGGTTCTCCTGTTCTACAAAATATCTCAAAATAAAAGTTACTGGCAAAGAGTTTGCTTGGATCTGGGTTTGTTTATTTCTGGCTCTGACACTTACATTTTAGTTTGCACTTTTGGATTTCCCTTTAAGGAGGAGACTGAAACAAAGCAAATTCAAATAATCAAACAGCAGAAGGTTTTTTTTTTATTGTAAAAGGGAAAAAAAAGTTTTGAAAGCATTTCAAGATGCAATTTTAGTGTCAAGATTGAGAGCCGGTCTCTAACATGTTTGAAGCCAGTTTGAAGTCCACATGATCCTATTGGAAAAGTATTCCAAAAGTCAACACAACAACATCTACTAGTGTAGGGAAAAATTGATTTGGTGATATATCACGATACTTGTATCAATTAAAAATTGCAATATTTAAATATTTATGGGTGTCCTTTTGTTTCCCCCACTTGTTTTTTTTATACTGTAAAATATTTTATTGTGGAAATCAGACTATATTGACCGTTTCTTTTAAACAACAAAAATTTCTTGATTTACCAAAAGAAAAGCATCATAAATTTGCTGGGTCAAAGCTACTTGTATGTGAGAATCTGCTGTACTGCCAAACAATCATTAAATAAAATCAATTATTCAATGTATTTCAATGGATTAATATTCAAGTAGTTTTTTTAAGGTCATACTTTAAAATTGTTCAAGGACAGTCTTGGGAAATATCGTGACACATATTTCATTGTGAGCTGGGTATCGTGATGTATCGTGATCTTGCTAATACACACCCCTAGTATCTACAGGTAATCCAGCTGGATTCCAGCTAAGATAAACTAATGGCAGTGACAGTCGAACGGGATTGAGCTTAAGATTTCTGGATCAGTGTTACAAGGTATTTGTTTTCAGAAACCAGCTAAAGAGCTCATGATGCACCAAGAGGACCCATATCTAGAACCATATATAATGTTTTGCAATAAAATGGACAAATTCCTATGAGATTTCAAATGTTACAGTATATATTTCCATTACTGCAGGCCTGACCTTTGGGATTCTTCACTCAGAGTTTTATTTTTAAGAAAAAATAATCAACCCAATGTGTCTTATTTAAAATAAAGTACTCTTTTGTCAAAAGAACATTATTCCAAGAAAATGGTGAGCAGTTTAACAGAATCCGTGATTAAAACAGACTGGGGCTGGGTGTCTATAATCAGCCACAGATGGCTTTTTCAGTGCGGTCACTTCCTTCTGCTAAAAATTAGGCCAGCTATGTAATGTTTTCCCTCTTTTCCTGGTAACAACACAATCCTCGGGCAGTGATTACACCCTCCTGGACGACTCAGACGAAAACCTGAGACGGGATATGTGCGACAAGAGTTTCTACAAGCTAAATGTAGGTCACACACTTCCCTAATTCTCTGTGCAGCGGGACGCAGAGACTCTGGCTCATCTCTGCTAAACCCAAATCTATGGAGTACTGGTGCTGAGACCGTCTTAGTTCTCAAACTCACTAAAATTATAGTGCCTTTTCCTTTTACTTCCCTTTCTCGTATCACCGTCTCTCCCTTCCTCTGGGAGGTCTCCGTCTGTGTCTTCCGCCTGTCAGGTAGTGTCAGGGTAAAAATAAAAAAGTCAGCCACACACAGATAAGCAGCTCAACTCACTCTCTCATCAGCTGACATCCGCTTAAAACATCACCCTTTAATTCAAGGTCACAAAGGCTATTCTCTTTCCTGGAAGATTACCTAAAAGTCTGCTGCTCAGATGTAAACAAAGACCAGGAGACTTTCCTCCAGGAAAAGAGCATTAAGACCTGCTTTATGGCACATTGAGCAAACGGGCAAAAAGGACAGGCCAGGCCTGCTCATTAGGATTCCTCCATGTAAGAATGTGTGTCTGTAATCAGGCCGGAGATGCGTGGAGGACTTGATACTAAAGTTAGAACTCTTAAGTTCTATCATAAATATACTTCACCCCCCAAGAGACCTTCACTTTAAAAGACTCCTGCCAAAGTGCACGGCGTCCTGACCAAAGGGCATCAGATCGGTGTATCGCTTACAGCTCCGAGCAACGTGTCATAACGTCACATTTACTTTGCTCCTCACATGGGGGAGACGATAAATGCCCACATATTTTTAATGTGGGTCCCGGACATCCCACTGATGTCTCCAAGTCATTTCTAGAGTCTTTAGTTGAGTTCTTCGAGGCCCCCTGTGTCCTCGTGATGCATTGCAGAGGCAGCGGCTCATTTTTTTTTTTTTTTTTTCGAGGCGTATTTATTTTGCAGGCACTGCTGAAGTTTGCAAAACAGAACACTTGTCTTTTGTGTGCGTAATAAATAAAAGAATGTTGGTCGCAGACGCACATTTTCTTCTGCTCACGTAAAAAAAAAAAAATCTTTTCAGGTCATGCTTGTCTCAGGCATTTGAAAGCCTTCAGGCTTTCTGAGTCATATGCTGAGTCATATAGAAAACCTTGATCTGAGCAGAGAATCTCTCTATTGGCTGCTGTTTACCAAACTAATCATGACGTCATTTTATTCTAGATCAATATGAATTTTGTTTTAAGTATTACAAGTGTCCAGCAGTATCTGCTTGGTGATGCAGTAGTTGCTTCACAGCATGACACATGTTCAACTCCCAGCTGTGACCTTTCTGTGAGGAGTTTGCATGTTCTTGTGCAAGTGGGGGTTTTCTCCACACGCTTCCTCCCACAGTCCAAGGACATGACACGCAAGTTGATTGCTGAGTGACTCAAAGTTGTCTCTTGTGTCATCTTAGTGTGGCCCTGAGTAGACTAGCAAACTGCCAAGAGTGTACCATTCCTTTGCCCTGAAGTAGACAACCCCTGTTCCCCTGAGCAGGACTAGACAGGATTGAAAAAAACAGAAGATTTGGGCAGGGTTGGAGAGGGCCAGCAAAACTGTCTGTAGAGATATAAATGTATATCAATTTAAAATCAAAATTACAATTGGCTAATAATTTAGCTATTGGTTTAGAACAGGGGGCTGCAACCTTTAATAGTAAAAGAGTGATTTGGGCTTGTTTTCTACTGATCAAAACTTAGTAGGAGCTGCAGTCTTACTATGAAACTGCTGTGCATTCATTACAATGTATTTTTTAATAATACATATGATTTATGTTTCTTTTGTGGCATGAAAAAAACATAAATATAAAAAGAAACTACCATTTTCTCATGTAGAATAATTTTTTTACGTTTGGCAGAAGCCTGTATGATTTTCTTTCAAAATAAAAGGTGCCTTGTGTCAGACTGTATCCTCCCAGTGCTGGACAGAATAAGATAATATGTGCTTTAACTCATTTTGGAAAGATGACCAAAATTAGAGAGGTAAAAATGAATGACAGCCAACCATTCAGCCTGCATTCTTTGAACCCTTTTAATACAGTTGAATGCAGATTAACTATTTAATTTAAAAAAATGCAACGGGACACTTTTTTCATCAATTTTTTCACATTATACCTAAATGCATTTTTACCAAAATTACTGTGAAATTTCATATTTGAAGTCCAGAAATAAAATGAAGAAAGACTATTTGAAAAAAAGCCTTTTGTCAATAATAAATCTTGATTCACATGTTACGTATTTTAACTATTAAATGCTCATGAAAAACTTCTAAATTAAAAACGTGAACAGGAAAATAACAGTTAAATCTGCTTTTAACGACTATATCAAAAAAACAAAAGTCGCTGAGAGACTGACCTTGGGCCTGGTGAGGGACTTGAATTAGGTCATGCTTTGAACCTTTTATCAATGACAAAAAAGGTAATTAAATCAACTTAGGATGAGTCTGGCTTATTGCAAGCAAATGAAAAAAGCGACAAAAAAAACGGTCAACAAAAAATGTGGCAACCCAGCTCACCCTCTCCCCTCTAAGGTACAGGTGCAAAATCAACAGGTGAGTTATAATGACAAAAAAAAAAATATCTGCAGGCTGGTCAAAATTAGTACATAGCCCATGGGCCGGGCTTTGGACATGCCCCTTAGACCTTCTAATTTTTGTGGGACGGTTATCATGACGTCCTGCTGACGTCTTTGTAAAAGAGAACTTTAGTGTTTTCTCTAGTCAAAACAACAAAAAAATGATTTTTATGATTTTATCTGGTCAAATTTAAAAAGGAAAAACACAACAAAGATTGTTTTGTGTTGAGATTTAAGCCATAAGAGCCCAGACCCATGTTTTTCAAAAAGGAAATTTAAGTAGCATATACCACAGTGGACAACATAACACATGTCTACTGTTTTTCTGTTACACTGACATCACCGTGGGTTCTTTTGGGTTAAAACAAAGAATTGTTTCTAAAATATGACAACTAACAGTTTTTTTCTGAGTATCATTTGACTTAAAAACCTGCTTTTGTTTTTTTTCTTGATACTTTTCTATTTCTTGGAATCGGACTGTATTCTGACAAATTCTGTCTGATGTGTGATGAAATACAACAATGACATCCACGAGGCAGGTCAGGTGAGATGAGGAGAAAATGAGGAGAAAATGAAATATTAAAAATGATTTAAATTTAAAATGTGTTGTTTTTTTAATATGTGGTCATTTATCAAAAGTCAGCTCAATCCAGGACCTGCATACTCGTGGATTTGTCTCCAAAAGTTAACCTTTTTGTAGAAGTGCACTTTCCAATGCAGGATCTTACTCTGTATACGCAAACATTTCATCTGAAGACAAAAGTGCACAGCAAACATGACGGATCTTAAGATCAGCAGAAACACAGTGTCTCCTACAGAATAGTTAAACCTTTGATTTCTCATTTACGTCAGTTGGCTTTTGCAAAAATCCTCGTTCAGAAAACAGCAGAGCCCAAGTGACTGATATGCAGACAGTTTAACCCTCCAGACCTCAGGGACCTGGAAGACGTCAACACTTGCTTGCATGTGCTGAACAAAACTCAGTGACTCAATGTTCCTGCTGATTCTTCAGAACTGGAAAAAAGGATGCAAATAACTGTTTTTGAGTGCCAAATGCGCATAATGAGTGGTTGTGCAGAAAATCTCCTGCAGTCGGTATGAATCCAGACATGACTGAGCATGACTGCATGTCATTATAATAAGTCTCAGTGGTGCATGGCTTTCTATATTCACATGAACATTCATTAAATAAAATGTCAGTTTTGCACAACTTGCTTTTACTGACTTATCTATATTTATCCACTTACCTTAAACATACAGCTATAAATATGTATGAATTCTTTTCAATGAGTCTCCTTCGTAGTTTGTGCTCATTAAGATGCATGGAGATGGATCACAAACAGAGCATGAAAACAAAATAAATCCTTTGAGTTTAACAGTTGTAACCACTGCACTGGTTTTCATTGTGCAGGTGGACTGAACACTTTTGAGAACACTCAGTCATGATTGTGTTTGAAAATGAACTGCTTATTAGATTTGATGTGACAAAAAGCTCAAAGGCTGTTCTGAAGGAGAGCAGCTGCTCTTTGATATTAATGGATGAACAAACGTTGAGCATAAAAGCGGGTAGAGGACAGTGTCTGCAGAGCCCTTGAGGAGGTCATGTGTTTCTGAGTGTATAACCAGAATAAGGGAGTCATGAAGACTCCCCAGCACTACATGATTCAGAGTCAGAGTAGAAAAACAGGGAAGGATCCAACCAAAAGGCTGATTGTAAAATCATTCAGATCTTTTTAGGTCATGTCAGGTCACCACATGCATCCCAACTTTTAGATTTGGACAAATGAGTTGAATCAAATAAATATTCATTGTCTTTGCTGAAGCTAAAAGAAGTTGCTAGGGCTGGACATGGAATCAACACAAATCCTAAAGTTTGAATGATTCTTTTTTTTGCACATTTGCGTGGGCAGAGAGGATCACCAGTTGCCCTCTCTGCAGTCCACAGAGGAGCCCCTCCTACTCAAAGACCCCGCCCACCAATAATACGGACTGTTCTGCCCTCAGGTCAGAGGTACAGAAGTGTGAAATACAAAACATCACTCAGAAACTCTTTCCTCCCGGCTGCTATCTGACTCTTGAACAGCTGACAGGACTCATGTTCATGCAATGGCTTTGTCACACTACACCAGCAGTGGCCAAAATTTCTAACTTGTGGGCAACAAATTTAAAAAGGGTTCTAAAATTTGACAGAAGGACCGGACCAGGAGCAGATTTGTGGTGTGTTTTTGGTCATACACCTCATTAAAAAAAGAAATAACCCCTGATCTGGATGAAAACATGCTTTAATCTTGATTGAAAATGACATTACAACAGATCATTTTGGGATAATTGTGTTTTTGTTCTCATTTTAGAGCCAATTGCACCAACGGGTTGATGTCCCTCAGTGAAAAACTCAAACTCAGGGAAATGCTGCGTTCATGTGGTGTTGGAATAATCAGAAAAATGCCTGTGTGACTTTAAAATCACACACAAATATCGGAAAAACAAATCTCCAAACACTTAGGAAAGGTGCATTTATATGTAGTGTGTCATTTATGGACAGACACCTGAACAACAGGGAAAGTAAAGGATTGAAATGGGTAATTAAAATCATTTATTCTAGTTTGGCAGGCCAGATTAAATAGACATATATGGCTCCCGGGCCACAGTTTTCCCACCCCTGAGCTACACTCTACTTCTGGTCAACTGCACCTTGTTTAATGCACATCAAATACCAGATTACTTTTTACTTAATGCATTTCAGCTTTTTTGCTAATTTCTTTCTCTGTTGTCCATAATCTATTTTGTGTTTTTTTTACTCAATATATTTATTACTTGTAGTTTTTTGTGTGTTTGTTTGTATAATTGTATTTATCAATTTTCAACTTTTATTCAATAAAGGAAAAACATGCAATCCAATTTTGTTCAAAACATGAAGAAAAAAAAAGACTTATATTGTATTTCCCTTTTAACAAATACACCAATCAATCAGTAAGAAAGAAAAACACAAAACATTCTGGTGATTTAGGAGAAGATTGAGAAAGAAAGAACAAAAATTTACAATTCCAAACATCAACCAGTGTGAAATGAACACTATACTACGAGGATGAGTAGTTTCTATTGTAGTCATTGACTATAGTATTTTTAACTCAGACTAATTTTTCCTAAAAAGTAAAAATGATATGGAATACACCAAAAACCAAGTAGACCACATAATGGCTTTCTGATGTTTTTCTGTGACACTGATGTCACCATGAATTATTTTGGGTTCATGTGATTTTTACAACTTTTTTACATTTCTGTGCTCAATTTATTCCATTTATTTACTCCATATACTGATACACAATGCTCCTTTAGAAATATTTTGTGTCAACACAATTAACCCTTTGAATCTTGAGACGTTTTAATTTGGTGTGGAAATACTGCAACCATATTTTCTCAGTTTTGACTAAAATAATGATCTATAACCAAACACTAATGTCTTTATTCCTTTTAGAAACATCCCAAAGATAAATAGGTGATAAACAGCTTGTGTTTTGTTTGAAGAAAAAAATAGAAATGTGAAAAATTCTCACTGTGCTTATGTTTATACAAGTGCTAAAGTAATGTGGCAGATTGCTCCTCTATAACAGCTGATGAAGAAGCTACTTGTGAAGTGAGAAAAAGCTGCTTTTCAGTCTGCTGGCAAACATGCAGCAGTGAAGCCGAATCATTTCAGAAATACTCAACAAATTAGACAAGAATTTGTTCGAAATCTGTCTATTGATCAGATTTCCTAAAATGTTTTAATCCATATACAGTATGTCATTAGGAGAGAAGATAACAGTTCTTTGAGTTCTTTTCCCTTTGTGTTTTCTATATGCTGATGAATGTTCTCATTCATCCTGGTAACCTTGAAATTCAGTCATACATCTGGACTTATTTGTGTTCTTGAAACGTTTTGCCGCTCATCAAAGTAGCTTCATCCATCTGAGTGAGGCTGGGATCAATTGCTTCAGTTGAGGCCATCTAATTGCAGGAAGTCGGGTAACCCACCAGGAGGGTAGATATTTGGGCCTTGAATGCAGCCTCTCTCAGCCTCATGAAGCCACTTAGATGAGTGGCAAAACTTTTCAACAAGAGAAGACAAGAAGTCCAGATGCTACGACTCACAACTTTGTGTTTTCACTTCCTGTTGTGTGCTGTAAACAGATTTTTGAGCATCTAACATGAAAAATCAATAACACTTGGACTTTAATATTCAAATTTCTCCAACAGATTCTCTATATTCCGTATCTGATGTTTAAGGCGAGGTACATTAGGAAGGCACAGTTCCCTTTTATTTTCACACCATTTACCATTTGCATGCAACTGTGCGCAGATGCACCTGTGCAGGTAGGAAGGTAAGTGGAGATACAGCTTTGTTTCCTTGGTGATTCCAATAATAAAAATAGGAGACCAGCCTTTTATGGGATCAGATTTATGATCTTGTTCTGAAAGATCACTCATAATTACAGATACATTTTGTTGTGTAACATTTAAAGCCAGAATCCCTGACGCTGCTGTTAGGATGCATTTATAAATGGTACTCTCATACATATACACAGCCAGGACGTGCAAAACGTCATTTTTTAAATGTTTCAAATAGTTTCACTGCTAAAACATGCAGCAATGCAGTACAGCACATCCCCTTTACAACTGAAATGCATGTAGGAAGTGAGCAGTACTTTTCCCTCTGCAGATGCACTGTGAGTGTGCAAGTTTTGCAGGCCTGCAAATGCATAACCAGAACAAATAAAATGAGAAACAGGCAAAAGCAGATGATGCAAACCGTGACGTCCTGCGTGATTCTCCAGTGGACCCTGACTCCCAATTCACAGAGTAACACGGCTCAGTGTCTTATCTGCTCCTAAATGATTTACTAACATGAAGTATCACATGCTGAATGGCTTATCATTCACATTCTTTGACTTTTCATCCAATAAATGGGAAATCCTTTTACAACTCACCATGAGTTGCAACTTTGGGTCATGTTCTGTGCAGAAAACTCAAATGTATTTACAAAATAACAAGCAGCATTATTTGTTAGTAAGTTGTAGAAGCTTTTAATTTCTTTATTTTGAGAAGCTTGTGGGCCTGCTGATGCACGGAGAAGCCCCATGTGGCAACATTATGCTGACTTCTTAAAAAATGTTGCAGTGGATGATGATATGTTCATTTTCAGCTACTAACTGCAGACTAAAGGGAAAAAATATCCTAAAATGGATCCATCAACTTCAAGATCTGTCCATTAAAATCTTCATTTTTGAGACTCTGCAGAAGCTTAAAGTATATTGAGAAGTTTAGAGAAATAACCTCTGTTTCAAACTAGACTTATTAGTAAACCTATAAATTGACATAATTATTGTTTTTCTCATAGAAGTAAAACATGCCCACAGAACATCTGGGTTAGGAACAAAGACCTGTTTGGTGCTCAGTGGTTCAAAGTTCTCATCAGTTTAAAGTCAATTTTGAATTTCTTTTGGAAATTAACATCCCATTGTTTGGGATTCTATGTAAAATCTTCCTCCTCATTGGTGGTTTTGAGGGCTGCACTGTGGTGCAGTGGTTGACACTATTGCCTTACAGTAAGAAGTACCTGGTTCAAATCCCAGGAGGGACTTTTCTGTGTGGAGTTTGCATGTATGTGCATCATGCATGGGTTTTCTTCAGGTACTCCCTCCGACAGTCCAAAAACATGCATCATAGGTTGATTGATATCTCTAAAATTGTCCCTAAAATTGTGTGTGTGACCCTGCAACAGCCCAGCGACCAGTTCAAGGTGTACCTCACCTTCTCTAAACAGTATACCGGATTGGCTCTAACAGCATGGAAGGTGGTTTTGGGAGCCTTTGTGATCTGTTGGTGTTGTTTCCACTGAGTTCGATCAGGTCTAGGCTTAGCTGTCTAACAGGAACAACTGAAACCTTTTAGCATTGTTCCACTCTTTCACTTTACTCAAAAGCAGTCTTCATTTTCTGGCAAGACTTGGCAAATTGTCAAAGGCAGCACTTCCTGTTTTAAAGACCATTTTTAGGGCATTTGATTGATTGGCCAGAATGCTCATTTGACCTAAACCCAAAAGTCTGAGTGGCATTGTGAAGAGGAAGATGTGAAAAATCCGATCTAACAATGTAGAGGAGCTGAAAGCTGCAGTTCATACAAAAAGAGCCCCGATCAATCATAGGAGGGCATGTTCATGCTTTTCTGCCATCCAACATTTCTGTATTATTGATTGGCCTGATCAATATCTTCTTAGGCTCTGAGTTTTGAGATTTTAGTAGCTCTGACAGCCTTCTTAAAATGTCATATTGAAATTGAGGGAAGTTTTTTTGTATGACAAATAGTTTTTTTTCTGTTTGCAGCCTCACTGCAAGATGCATAAAACCCAGAAAGAGATTTGTGCTGAGTCTTTTCCGGAAGTGTTTGGTTGTTTCTTGTTGATAGTAAATGTCTGCGATCCAGATATGTTTATATATGTGCATCAATGCTTGAAAATGTTTCATGCAAAGCTCAAAGCAATGCTGTAAGGCCTTTTGATGCACACCACGGTCGTGCCACAGGTTCCACCTAATTTCCTCAACATCCATCTGAAACATGAGGTGACATGAATACAGTATCAGGTCACAGTTTGTTCGTTGTTAGGGCTGTGTTGTCTGGCTACTGCTGATCCCTCGTGAATGAAGTTAACAGCAGATTCTCATGAGTGTTTGCTTCATCATGCATCCACACATGTGCAATACACTCACAGGGAAAAGGACACTGAGCTGAATTCAGTCTCTGCTCAGCTTTACCTATCAAACTTGCAGGATGCTGGAGAGTTTCAGGTAACATATTTTGTCTTCTAAGTTCTTATTTGTTTTTGAAGAAACCAAATTGTCATGATTTCTTTGTCATGCAGGCTGAAATGAAGGCCAGCTCCTTAACTGTAAAGGAGTGCACCTGGACGACAGAGGAGTGCCATCTAGTGGAGGAGCTGGGTGCAGCTGTGGAGACGGACACATTTTGTTTGCCAAATATTTTCAGGTCCAGAAAAGTGAAGCCACGCAGGAAGACTCCAGTCACCCCGACATATCAGGTTTACTATACAGCCAGAGAGCTCTTTCTAGAGGTTCTGGACAGAGAAGCCATCTGGGAGCTGATTAGGAGAGCTCCTGGAGTGAAGGCTGGAGATCAGCGGCTGTCACACAGCAGAGAGCAAAGCAGCGTTCTCTCTGAGGAGTACGCCGAGGCGCTCATGTGGTTTTCTATAGTCCTACAAAGTGGTTTGTGTGTTGGAGAGAACTGCAGGTTCAGCCCAGAGCCGACTCAGAAATTGGATAAATTACAAGGTCTTCTGAAGAGAAACAGCATCCAGAGTAAAATTTTGTCTCTGACCGAATTGGAGGATGGAGACAAGTTGGAAGCTCTGTCTGCTTTCTGCAGCCACATATTTAAACGATACCAGGTTCTGCACTCTCCCGGCCCGAACCTGACGGTGACGAAATACAGACTGTACCACCAGCAGGGTCAGTGCTCTCTCCAGCTGGCTCTCCTCTCTGACACGAGCTCTGGATTTGTCTGTAACATGTTCTTGTACTGTCAGCAGCAGCTCCAGAAGCAGAGCAGGAAGCCGGTAGTTGAGCAGGTGGTCAGACACCTGCTGGGACCTTTCTCCAGCCAGAAACGGGTGGTGCAGATTGATTCCTCGGCCTGGACGGAGGGCAGACTCCAAAGCTTCCTATCAGGAGTAGATATGAATGTTCACTTTGTCCCAGTGACTCAAAATGAAGTGAGGAACCCAACATCATCTCTACCAATCTCACCTCAACGTCTATCATCTGAGGACACATTTTCTGCCCACCTACAAGGATGGACTGGCCCCAGTCTGGTTCCCCATTCAGATCTAACAGGATCCTCTGTGGACATATTTCTCCCGGGACTCTGGGTTGCACTGCATACCGTCTGCATCAACACCTATGTGCTCCACTCGCTACAACGTCTGCAGCTTTCAGGGAAGCAGATCCAGCTGACCGAGTTCAGCCGTGCTCTGGCCTCCCAGCTGACTGCCGACCACTGCATCAGCGTGCCTGTTCTGCCACTGCTGAACAGCTGCTCCTACCAGGAGGAAAGGTGAGTCTGTGTGACGCTGCTGCGCCCACCACAGCTTCAACAGTCGAAAGAAAAGCAAAAACTGGGCACTTTCCATTTGTGGACCATTTGATCTGTGAAGCTTCAGCTAAAACCTGTTCAGCATCTCTGCATCTTCATCAGCAGCAGAATCATTTTTTTAATGCTTTAGTCCAGCAGTAATGATGAATACTTAGAAAAGTGTGCTGCATTTGCAGGGTGAGTTCAAACGGTGTTGCCACAGCAATGGAGAATTCCAGCTTACTGCTGAGATTCCAGAAGAGATGGAGGAGACCAGGAGTGTGCGGGTTGGAAAACTCTGGCAACTCCTGCTACCTGAATGTCGTGCTGCAGTGTCTCTGCGCCACTGTGCCCCTTGTAGAACAACTTCTTCATTGGGACACGCGCAAAGAGCTTGCAAAGTACCACTACTTAATTATCTTGATTTGTTGAAACCATCACATCTTCTCAGTGTTGTGTGTCTATGAAGATCTAAATGCAGAGTGTCTGAAGTGTTCGTGCACCTGCTGGAGATAATGTGGCTGGGCGGTGGCTCCAGCTGCAGCCCTCTGGAGGTCAGGTCAGCGCTGTGCTCCGTCCTCCCCCAGTTCAACAATGACTCCCAGCAGGACGCGCAGGAGCTGCTGCTCCTTCTGCTCAACACACTTCATGACGACTTCAACAAGGTGCTCTTGCACATGTTCGAGCTCTCTGCTGTGTGCGCTCACTCGCTGACTGTGTGTTTCTGGTGTGAAAGGTTGCACAGCGGCAGATGCGCTCCTCATTACAGCAGCCGAGAAGGGGCTGTTCCTTCAACTCAAACATAGTCACACGTTTGTTTGAGGGCCAGCTGAGCTACATGTGCATCTGCATGCACTGCCACCACCAAGCACACAACACCCAAACCTTCACGGTACTCTCACTGCCAGTTCCAAAGGACAGCATCAAGTGCTCCATTCAGGTACTGCTTGAACAATAAAAGAGGCTTTCAGAGCTTCCTTAGAAAAAAAAACGGCCCTTCCGGGAAAGAACATAGTGGTCTCAGTTGATCTTCTTTGCATGTTTGTGCAGGACTGTTTGTCACTGTTCTTCAAGCAGACCGTCCTGACTGGGGGGGAGCAGGCCATGTGCTCAGTGTGCGGGCTGAAAAGGGAAACAGCCGTCATCACGTGTGTGGACAGAGCTCCAGAGGTCCTCGTGCTGCATTTGAAACGGTGCGTGAAGAAAACAGCATTAGGCCTGAACAATATGAGGAAAACATGCAAAGTGTGATATGAGGGATCACAATGACTTACAACAAATACCAAAACAAAAATCAGCTAAATACATCATGTCATTGCAACTGTTTTATTTAAACAAAAATCAATGTAACCTAAATTATACTCCAAATGTATCTTGTCTATAGGGGGCAGACATTTGTTGAGTACTTCAATCTACCATGAGATTATTTTATATGTTAATTTCGAGGCCCAAACATCATTATAAATGTCAATGTAAACATGCAAACCTGTTTGACTAAAGCAAGAGGCTGCAAGCTGAGCCAGAGGTGGCTTTTACCCCTTCATGTTTGCTTTTTGGTTGAAGAAAAAAAATACTTCAGAAGCATTGATTTAATTTATGTTGACTAGTTTTTTTTTGTTTTTAAAGTTATGGCCTCATGCGTTCTACCATTTCTCCAGAATTTACAAATGTCAAATTTTAAGCCAAAGGTTGGTAAAAGTTTAATTAGTTTTATAAATATACATTCGTAGATATCAGGGCTCTAGACTAATTTTTGCACTGGTTTCTCCGGTGCGCCTAACTTTTTTTCTTAGGTGTACCAGCACAAAAGTTTGGAGCACCCACCTTCTCGACCACATTACATTTGACTCAGCAGTTTTACATGGTCACTTACCATTTTAATTACTGTAAATATCAGCATTGAGACTTGAAAATGACGAATTTACAAACCGGTAAACATAAAGCTCTTTATTTGAAACACAATTCTACAATAATGGTAAATTACATCAACAGGTTGATGCTTAAAGACCAATTTCAATGAAATTTGTGTTTTTGGTGTTTTTAAAATGTTCTTGTAGCATTTTTCACATGGTAGAGGACATGTATAAAATAATTTGACATTTAAACTGATTTTCTGAGTATTTCTTTAACTCAAATAAAACGTGAAGTTTGAAAAAGCTTAAATTTGCATCCACTTGCAGACAAATAGATCCATGAACATCTTTGTTTTGCTCATCTAAGCTAGAGTCTGAATCAAAACTGTATGGATGGATTTCTCCTATATTGCTCAAAATGTTTGTTGCACTGTAATATTAGCTTGGAGGTGTGAGGGGCTGTAAGCTAGCGGCAGAACGAGTAAACAAAGAGTTCAGTCGATATCAGCGTGGAGTTACTTCCTACCAACATTCCTACCAACTCTGTAGAAATGATGTCCTAGAAAACGACAAAATATAAAAATCAATAAAGGTTTTTAGATTTTGCTAAAACGGTAGAATCTTAATGAAAAGACCACCAGGAAAACTTTGAAAACAGATCAAAAGTAGTTGGAATAGAAGCTTAAAATGCTCACGGAGCTGAAATGTAAACTTAAAAATAAATAAAAAAAACTTTTATAGGTTTTGTGATTAGTACAGAGCCGATCAAGTATCTCTTCATTGTACGTCCTGTATGAAAACATTCTTTGATAGCAGTTTGGATCAGCAGTAACATTCAGGTTTTAGTGTAACCCTTGTACTATCCTAGGCATGTTTACATTAAAAGTGGGGTCATCTGGACCTCAGAAGACAGCGCGCCCCCTGCCAATCATACACTGTTTGCTCCGCCAGGTCACACACTGTTGGCTCCGCCCCCCACCAATCACACACTGTTGGCTCGGCCCGGTCACACACTGTTGGCTCCGCCCCAGTACGACAGTGTTGGCTCATCCCCCTGCCAATTCACATACTGTTGGCTCCGCCCCCTGCCAATCACACACTGTTGGCTTCCCCCCTTACATATCAGACAGTGTTGGCTCCGACCTCGTTAAACACGGTTGGCCAATCACACAGTGTTGGCTCCGCCCCCTGCCAATCACACACTGTTGGCTCCACCCACTGCCAATCACACAGTGTTGGCTCTGCCCCCGTTACATACTGTTGGCTCTGCCCCTGTCACACAGAGTTGTTTCCGCTCCCCGCAAATCACATACTGTTGGCTCAACCCCGTCACACATTCTTGGCTCCGCCCCTGTCAAACACTGTCGGCTCCGCCACCCTCCAATCACACACTGTTGGCTCCGCTCCTGTCGCACACTGTTAGCTCCGCCCCCTGCCAATCATACAGTGTTGGCTCCGCCCCCTGCCAATCACACACTGTTGGCTCCGCCCACTGCCAATCACACACTGTGGGCTCCGCCCCTGTCACACAGTGATGGCTCCGCCCCCTGCCAATCACACACTGTTGGCTCAACCCCGTCACACATTCTTGGCTCCGCCCCCGTCACACACTGTTGGCTCCGCCCCCTGCCAATGACACACGGTTGGCTCCGGCCCTGTCACACAGTGTTTGCTCCGCCCCCTTCCAATCACACACTGTTGGCTCCGCCCCTGTCACACAGTGTTGGCTCCACCCCCTGTCAATCACACACTGTTGGCTACGCCCGGGCACACACTGTTGGCTCCGCCTCCTGCCAATTCACACACTATTGGCTTCCCCCCCGTTAAACACAGTTGGCTGTGCCCCGTAAAACGCACAGTCTGCTCCGCCGCCGTCACACAGTTTTGGCTCCGCCCCTTGCCAATCACACACTGTTGGCTTCACCCCTTGCATATCAGAAACTGTTGGCTCCGTCCCCGTCACACACTGTTGGGTCCGCACTGTAAAACGCACACAGTTGGCTCCGCCCCCTGCTAATGACACACTGTTGGCTCCGCCCCCGTCAGACAGTGTTGGCTCCGCCCCTGTCACACAGTGTTGGCTCCACCCCCTGCCAATCGCACACTGTTGGCTCCGCCCGGTGACACACTGTTGGCTCCGGCCCCTGCCAATCAGACACTGTTGGCTCGGCCCGGTCACACACCTTTGGGTCCGCCCCAGTACGACAGTGTTGGCTCCGCCCCCTGCCAATGACACACGGTTGGCTCCGCCCCTGTCACACAGTGTTGGTTCCGCCCCCTTCCAATCACACACTGTTGGCTCCGCCCCCGTCACACAATGTTGGCTCCGCCCCCTTCCAATCACACACTGTTGGCTCCGCCCGGGCACACACTGTTGGCTCCGCCCCCGTCACACAGTTTTGGCTCCGCCCCCTGCCAATTCACACACTGTTGGCTTCCCCCCCCTTAAACACAGTTGGCTGTGCCCCGTAAAACGCACAGTCTGCTCCGCCGCCGTCACACAGTTTTGGCTCCGCCCCCTGCCAATCACACACTGTTGGCTTCCCCCCTTACATATCAGACAGTGTTGGGTCCGACCTCGTTAAACACGGTTGGCTCCGCACTGTAAAACGCACAAGGTTGGCTCCGCCCCCTGCTAATGACACACTGTTGGCTCCGCCCCCGTCACAAAGTGTTGGCTCCGCCCCTGCCAATCACACACGGTTGGCTCGGCCCGGTCACACACCTTTGGCTCCGCCCCAGTACGACAGTGTTGGCTCCGCCCCCTGCCAGTGAAAAACGGTTGGCTCCGCCCCTGTCACACAGTGTTGGCTCCGCCCCCTTCCAATCACACACTGTTGGCTCCGCCCCTGTCACACAATGTTGGCTCCGCCCCCGTCACACACTATTGGCTCCGCCCCCTTCCAATCACACACTGTTGGCTCCGCCCCTGTCACACAGTTTTGGCTCCGTCCCCTGCCAATTCACACACTGTTGGCTTCCTCCCCGTTAAACACAGTTGGCTGTGCCCCGTAAAACGCACAGTCTCCTCCGCCCCCGTCACACACTGTTGGCTCCGCCCCCTGCATATCACAGACGGTTGGCTCCGCCCCTGTCACACAGTGTTGGCTCCGCCCC
>NC_050514.1:11163001-11163210 GCF_002922805.2 Oryzias melastigma
CATTCTTGGCCCCCGCCCGTCAGAGTGTTGGCTCCGCCCCCTGCCAATGACACACTGTTGGCTCCGCCCCCATCACACATTGTGGGCTCCGCCCCCTGCCAATCACACACTGTTGGCTCCGCCCCTGTCACACAGTGTTGGCTCCGCCCCTTGCCAATCACACACTGTTGGCTCCGCCCGGTCACACAGTTTTGGCTCCGCCCCCTGCC
>NC_050514.1:11163373-11163994 GCF_002922805.2 Oryzias melastigma
ACATTTCTGC
The DNA here is from genome assembly GCF_002922805.2 of Oryzias melastigma. Classification (NCBI taxonomy): domain Eukaryota; kingdom Metazoa; phylum Chordata; class Actinopteri; order Beloniformes; family Adrianichthyidae; genus Oryzias; species Oryzias melastigma. The sequence goes on from NC_050514.1 coordinate 11,163,384, forward strand.
CACGGAGCTAGCTCTCATCCTTCCCATTCAGAGAAGACGTCTACGTCTGACCCGAGCCTTGGAGCGGCAGGCTCCTTAAACGTGGGAGCGACGAAGAGTCAAACAGTTTTGTTAAATCGTGGTTTAAGAATTCACCGAAGAGCTGTGGATTCAGCATTTTCGCATGACACGCTCAACTTTTGATGAGCTGTGTGGTGCTGTGGGACCTCTTGTGGCTCCCGCTGTGCGGTGCCCAAGGCAGCCAGTTGCTGTGAAAAGGCGCATTTGGCCAGCTTTTCGTGCTTCCTGTCCGAAACGTCATATCCGGTTAATGGTCACGTGACTCGTTTGTTTCGAAAAAAGTGTTTCCATTACAGTTTTTCGAAAAACTACTGTTTCGATACGGCCCAAATACCACCTCCTCTAAGCGCAAAAACTTTATTTCGAAAAAGGCGAGTTTTTTCGAAATTGTGGTGTTTCCATTAGGATAATTTAATATCGAAATTCCGTTTTTCGAAATTGCAGAGTTAATGGAAACACGACTAGTGTGAACTAGAACTCTTATGCTATGGTCACAAATACAACTGCCACCACGCCAAAGGAAAGCATTGGCAAAATCTTCAAGATTCCGC
>NC_050514.1:11165571-11170391 GCF_002922805.2 Oryzias melastigma
GGCTCCGCCCGGTCACACACTGTTGGCTCTGCCCCCGTCACACAGTGTTGGCTCGGCCCCTGCCAATCACTCACTGTTGGCTTCTCCTCTTGCATATCAGAAACTGTTGGCTCCGTCCCCGTCACACACTGTTGGCTCCGCACCGTAAAACGCACAGAGTTGTCTCCGCAACTGTCATACTCACAGAGTTGGCTCCGCCCCCTGCTAGTGACACACTGTTGGCTCCACCCCTGTCAGACAGTGTTGGCTCCGCCCCCTGCCAATGACACACTGTTTGGCTCCGCCCGGTCACACACTGTTGGCTCCGCCCCCTGCCAATCACACACTATTGGCTCGGCCCAGTCACACACTGTTGGCTCCTCCCCAGTACGACAGTGTTGGCTCATCCCCCTGCCAATTCACACACTGTTGGCTCCGCCCCCTGCCAATCACACACTGTTGGCTTCGCCCGGTCACACACTGTCGGCTCCCCCCCGTCACACAGTGTTGGCTCCGCCCCTTGCCAATGACACACTGTTGGCTCCGCCCCTGTCACATACTGTTGGCTCCGCCCCCTTCAAACACTGTTGGATCCGCTCAATCCCAATCACAAACTGTTGGCTCCGCCCCCGTCACACACTGTTGGCTCCGCCCCCGTCAAGCACTGTTGGCTCCGCCCCCTGCATATCACACACTGTTGGCTCCCCCCCAGTGACATCCTGTTGCCTCTGCCCTTGTCGCATACTGTTGGCTCTTCCCCTGTGACACACTTTTGGCTTCCCCCCCTTGCATATCAGACACTGTTGGCTCCGCCCAACGCCAATCGCACACTGTTGGCTTCCCCCCCTTGCATATCAGACACTGTTGGCTCCGCCCAACGCCAATCACACACTGTTGGCTCCGCCCCTGTCACACATCATTGGCTCCGCCCCTGTCATGCACTGTTGGCTCCGCCCCATTACACACACAGAGCTGGTTCCACCCCCTGCCAATCACACACTGTTGGCTCCGCCCCTGTCACGCAGAGTTGGTTCCACCCCCTTGTCAATCACCCACTGTTGATCATTATTCCTTGATCATTCATCCTTACCCTTTAAATGACTTTTAAAGGGTAATCAACAGGGCAATTGGAGGTTGACTTCATTCAAAGTCCAGATTTGAAAAATCCTTAATTGGGTGGAGCTAGTGGAGGCGAACTGAGAAGTGGAGGTGTGGCTTGGATCAATGACTGACAGTTTGTTTAGCTTTATGTAACATACGCTGAGTCTTCAATATGGAGAGTGGTACAAAGTGCACCATTGAAAAATCCAGCTGTACTTGCAAATCTAGAGCCCTGGGTATAAATAATTGGTGCTGAAGTCATGTTTATATTACTATTGTCAGCAGTTGTAAGCAGGGAAAAGTGATAAAGGTCCACAAACTGGACATAACCAAAAATTAAAAATGAATTATTTTATTTGCATTGTAAAAATTTTTAATTTGAATATCCAATAATCTGTTAAAATAAAATGTTTTGTATAAAAAAATATGAATTTGACCTCTGTAAACTAACAAAATATATTGAAACATGCTTTTTTTCCCTTTAAAAAAGTTGGGTCAAATAAAATGATAAAAATGATTAGTGTACTTCATGGATGCCTAAAGGGAGAATTGATTGCGTTACTCCACGATGTGTAACAGCATATGCTCTGATTCACTTACGTTTACTTACTCATGAAACAGCGGGAGACCATCAACGTTGGATGAACATGAGCAATAACCTCTTCTATCTTCTTTAGGTTTGGATCCAAAGGGAAGAACCAGGTGAAACTCAGAACAAACGTTCTTTTCTTCACGGAGCTCGACCTCTCCCAGTTTCTGTCAGGCCTGGTGCCGAATGAATCATCTTATCACCTATATGCTGTTGTGGTGGGTTTATGATCACATTTATGAAGCTGTTGATTTGTCAGAAAAAGGAAGTCATGCCTAATTGTAAGGCTAATTATATAATTTAAGTCCTATAAAGAGTTTGCCTTGATAATGAGGCAGAATTTGGTCCTAGATGAAAAAAATGAATTAAAAACTCTTAAAGTAACAGAAAAGTTTGTTTTAATTGTAAAAAAATGTGCTGCCCCTTTTTTGTTGCTTCTAAAATCTTACAACTCTATAATTACTCAAAAAACATTTTTTAGAGATGAAAAACAGTTACAAAAAAGTGCACCATCATCTATGTATAGAAACCATTTGCTACAATGAATAATTGTTTTCATGTTTTCAAATTAGTCTGACCCAAACTCAGTTTACAGCTTTGCTTCTGTTGTGCTGAAGTTTTTAGTTGAGACCTTCTTTTAGAAAGTCAATAATTTTCCTTTTTTACTTTGTGTAAATATAAGACAAGCGGAATACAGGGCTCTGAAATTTTCTGACCAAGCCAAACTAGTCACAAGTGTTATACATTCATTCAGCTACATTTTATTTTATGTCTCCTTTCATTTTGTTTCAACTTAAAATACTGGTCAGAAAAAGAAAAATGTTTTATTGTTTCAATATGTGATCTTTATCCTCATAAAAACAAAGTCATTTTCTTCTTCAGAACCATTCTGGTCACCTGACCATGGGTCACTACACAGCTGTGTGCTACAACAGCCCAGCTCAGACGTGGCATTACTTTGATGACGCTGCAGTCAGTGAGGTTCAGGAGGACCGACTGCAATCTCCAAATGCATACCTGCTGTTCTACAGCCACAAGCCTTTCCACAGACCGCGAATCTCTGGGCTCTGAGTTAAGCTTCCTGTCAAAAAGCTGCTCGTCTTGCTGACTCCTCGTTACCTTCCAGCAAACCCGTCTTTAACAAAACTGTTGCTCGTCTGCTGCAACAACAAAACAGAAAAATGTACAGACACAACCTTTATTTGAAGTAATTTTAATAAATAATCATGATTTGTTTGGGGTTAATATCATTGTTATATATGAAACTATTTATATAGAGAGAGTTTTAAAAAATTTGAATAAACACAAAAATGAAAAGAAGTCCAGGTCATCCATGTTCTCTCATGCAAAGCCTCAAAACTCTAGAATAGGAGGGAAAAAAAGTCAGAAACAATCAGCTCACTTTGTGCTTTCTCACATCAGTCAGGCAGCAAATATCCACAATGACAACAGCAAAACCAAAAGAAAAATAGGAATTTATCACTCCTTCCTCATTACTGAACAGAAAACAAAATATAGCAGTAAAACTTTACAAAAGAAATGTCCAGAAAGAAACAGTTTAGCTACAGTGAAGTGACTATGATCGTTTCCCCAGACATTTATTCCTGTTGAATAGTGTTATTTTAAATCAGTGGTTTAGGAAAATAACATGGAAACAAATATCTTGGACAAAAAGCATAGAAGCTGGTAGAGTTTTATTCAAGCAATAACTGGAAAAAAGAAAGTACTTCACTTGTTCTGTGTTAAAATACGCCCTTAATAATCTGTTCTACATGAACAATTTAATATGATTGCATAATGTATAAGAAGTGCATGAATGTGATTATAATGAACAATAATCGAAGCTGAAAAAGAAACTTTTAAACACTAGAAGGCCAATTGATCCCAAAGAGTCCTTCTGTGAGTGTTGACATTAAGCCGCTGGCTGCTACCGCTAACGAGAACATCATTTGGTCACTTAACAGATGAAGACCCTGCCCTCAAATATTTACACCAAAATATGTGAAAGTGCAACATCAGCATTGGTATGAATGTACATGCCGTCTAACTGTTAATCCTGTGTACAAGAAAGCAAAAAAAAAAGAAGAAAGAAGCAGTTCTATAACACTGCCACCCACACAACAGAAATGAGAGCAAAGCCGTCGCTCCTAAAACACAATTATGTTGATTAGTCTGGATGATCAGTACTGTGATCTGACGGCATGTTTTACAGCTACAGGGTCCTCTAGTGGCTGAAGCATTGCACTGTGTGCTCACCTCTGCAGAGGGGCTCTTGAGCCACTCACTTTAGTGCCTCCTCTCCCTTGTCCGGCTGAACTGCAACTATGAGCGCCAGTTCCTCAGAACTGGGATTTTCACATTAGAGCCACCGCTGCTCCGGTTAACCTTTATTACCTCACGCTCTACACCTAATCACAAGGTGGAGTAAAAGAGGATGTAAGCCGCAGAGGACTTCACAGAGGAGGTGGAGATGTCCGACACCTCGTGGTCATCGAACTTGTACCAGCGCTGTTTCATGGCGTTCTTACAGTAGGCTGTGTAATGTCCGCCGTCCAAGCCCCCATAGTGATTCTGTCGACCAGAGTAAAACTTGATGAGCAAACAGTAAAATTGGGTAATGTGTTTTTTTTAAACACTCCTTTTAACAAAAAAACATCCAAAACGTACTAATTCTTACTTACCGAAACTCCATAAAGATTGTATCTTTTGAGGGTTTGTTTGGGTCCAATAACATACTGGGCTAGATCCAGATTATCTAGAGGGAAGTCCACTGAAGTCTGCAGCTTCTGCTTCCACCTTCCTTCATAAGAAAACCTGCAGAAAACACATGTAAACTTTAAGTTTGAATAAAAGCTTTCTTCTTATCCATCGTTTTATCTTAAAGACTCACTCCAATGAAAATTGTGTTTTTGGTGTTTTTTTTTTTTTACATGTTTTTGTGCCACTTTTCTTGTGATGAAAGACATTCTATATTTCTTTATGCAAATCATAGTGAATCAGGAGAAGACAAAAAATACTTTTAAAGGCTTAGCTGTGACATAGAAGCTAGATTGGGTGGGCCACAAGCTCCCTGCTCCACATTATTCTGATGCATCCACTCGCAGACAAATAGATCCATGTACATCTTTGTTTTCCTCATCTGATCTGAAAT
>NC_050514.1:11170623-11176626 GCF_002922805.2 Oryzias melastigma
AAAACGTCCCTAAATTCTTCCGCGGCCCGGTGGCAATGGGTCTGCGGCCCGGTACCGGTCCGCGGCCCGGTGGTTGGGGACCACTGTAGTAACAGATAGATGACGGTCAGCTCAGATGTGCATTTCTATTGAACTCCTACTAGAAAACGACACAGGCTTTTTGAAAACAGCCAAATCATAATTAAAAGATAACTGGGAACGCTGTTACAATAGATCAAAAGATGATCAGTGGGACTTTAAGAACCATGTCATTTTCCAAAGCAAACACAGCGATGACAGCTGTCATATGTCAGATGATGAATGTCCACATACCGTTTTAAGTGTACCAGGAGGATGGGAGGAACCTTCCAGATCTCCAGTTTCTTGGTTGAATCTCTGTGGGCTTTGCAGTGTCTGCAGAACACTTTGTTGTTGTCAGTCAGTTTTTCCTCTTTGGAGAACAACCTCAGACAGTCCTGCACAGCGACAGTACACAAACTCAGGTTCATACCTCAAAAAAGAAAAAAATGTAAAAGGCTAACAGGGAGAGCTTCAGACTGACCTGCAGGGAGCACTTGCTGGTGGAAGCCAGGGGCAGCGACAGGTACATGAAGGTCTCAAACGTGCGTGACTTGCGATGGCAGGTGGAACACTGCACCGTAGACTTGAACTGGCCCTGGAACAGGGCTACGATGATGGACTCGTTGAGGAGTTTGTGTTTGCTCCAGGCCAGGTCGGCTGCGGTCTGGTCATCCAGGTGGTCATTTTCCTCCTCTTTGTATCGTTTCCTATTGTCCGCCTGAAAATACACAACAAATGGGTCACCTTAGAAATCTGCTCATCTCATTGTACCGATGAAAAACAGAAAACATCAGCCGTTCAATTCAACGTCACTAGGAACATTTCAGAGTTTAATTAATGCCTCATTGAGCATGCAGATCACTCCAACTGCAATAGGCAGGAGGATGTGAGCAGCAGGTTAGTTCTTCCTAAACGACACCTTCTTGGGACAGAATTACCACAAACTGGATTGAGACTGGACCAGCCATGGCTGACAGACCTGAACATCACACACAGGGACGCGATGGGATGGAGTGTGTCATGAAAATGCTCAACACAAGCTGCTACCCAGCATCCTTTTCTTTCTAACGTAAAAGAAGTGATGGGAAAACTGTCAATACGAGATCCTATCCTCCTTGGTTAAGATGATCCCCAGAGTCCATCGCTGAATGTCAAGAACTATCAAATTTTAGAACTGAGAGGAGAAATTTACAACAGTCCCGGAAGTTACCAAGAGTTTTAAAGAGTCAAAAAAACATTTTTTTTTGTGTTTTGTTCACTGTCAAATGGATATAAAGCCAGTCAATACGCATGTTTTGGGTCCACATGCACAAAGAATCGGACAGAGCATCAGAGCAGACAGATGCAGACACAGCAGAGGGACCAACAACACACAGCCAGTTACTTACTCTCTAAATTTGCCATCAAAATGAAACCCAGTGAAAACAAATAAAAATAGAAAGAAGGAAAAAAAATGATAAAAAAAAACATATTTTCATTTGTCAACAGGAAAATGTGCAACAACATACAGGTGTTGTGGAAGGAAGTCCTAAGACAACCTTTTTTATTGAATGAATAAATGAAGTCTATTGTATTTATGCTGATGATTTAAATTCAGCTTTTATGAGAATTCATTTAGGTCAAGACATTAAAAGACGGCATATGCACTACCTTGTTTAGGTCTTCATGAAGACCATCCATCAGGAACAGCAGCAGCTCTTGGGAGTCTTGTTGGTCATATCCGGCAAACTGGTCATTGATCTTGCCTATGGTGATCTTGAAGTCACGTGGACTGATGAATTTGTACAAGCCAGCCCACAAGGCTTTCATAATCACACCAAACTCCTCTGCAACCTCCCCTTTATGGCCAAGAATGTTGGATCTGCCAAAAGAAGATTAAACAAACTTTAATCTTCTTCCTGGGTTTATATTTTTTATATGAAGCAACTTTTGCATTTTTTTCCACTGTCTGACCTGTTAATATCCTCAAGGTAGTAATTGTTGTTGAAGTACTCGGCCATGGCGGGGGTGTTGCAAAGACACTGCAAGATGGAGTTCATGTAGCAGGTGTTGCCAAGGTTACGGAGGCCGGTCAGTGATGCGCCCAAACCTCCAAACGTAGGATTCAGGCTGCGAATTTTGGCTGCTGATGGCCGTGCGATCTCTACTTTAGAGTATACTTTTGAAGTGACCGGTCTGGAAGAAAGGAAAAAAAGATCAGCAAGGCGGACAAAAGTTATTCCTACAAACAAGGAAAACATTGCAGGAAATATTACAATGATCTTTATATTCAGAAAATTATTTCTATTCAAGAGTGACTTTCAAAAGAAACGAGGACAACGTGTAGGTTAAAAAATATTATAAAAATCTAATAAGACAACAAGATAGTTATATTTGGAATTTCCAAATCACCATTTAGAATAGATTTTACTTAATTTAGGATCACCTTAAAAAGGAAAAAAACAGAAAAAAATATAACTGTAAATAAAGGGGTTAAACAGGAGCATTTTAGACTTGTTTTACAAAAAGTTATGAAGAGTAAAGGCCCAAGGACAGAGCCCTGAGGTACACCAGATGTAACAGGCGAGGGCTGGGGTCTGAGGAAGTGAAGCTTAATGAAATGATGTTAAAAATTGTGCCTGAAACATGCCAAACTCATTAATGAACATTTTAGTTCATTTTTAAGTTTAAGGCAAAACTAAATTTGCAGTTTTTACAGTGTCATAAAAAACATACAAGAAAAAATATTATTTGTTAAATAAAATATAATGCGAGGTAGTTCACTGGGTCAGTTATAAAACAAAAACAGTTGCACTTTTAAAGTGCAGACTTCATGCAACAAAATATTTATCTGGGTTTGTGCAAAAGACAAGACAGTGGGCATATTGGATTGAACAGGAATCCTCTGGGAACCTTACTTGGTGTCTCTGTTGATGGTGGGTATGACAACGGGAGTGGGTGGGGCGGTGGCCTTTTTCTGAGCCTCCTCTCTCAGCTCCTGGCTAATGTCTGGGGAGGAATAGGAGCGCTTCAGTTTGGACTGTTCCTGTTCCCTCTCGTGGCTGGTGTCTGGCTCAGCTGGTTGTGGTGGCTTCTGTTTGACCGTGGGTGGAGTGGAAGGTGGTGTTTGAGGAACCGTGACCTCAGGGGGGTACAGGTGGACACGATTGGTCGGGGAATGGTAGTATCTGTATGTCCCAGTCACTGTGTCGAGGAACTAACCAAAAAAGCAAAGAGAGACTTAGACTTCATTGTGGACATTTGCAGCTGACAAATTGTGGCCTTTGATATAAATATCAAATACCTTCATCCAACCGTCAGGTAGGCCTGGAACAGTCCTGCCCATCTCCTCACTTCTGGCTCTGGTCAAAGGTTCCCTCTGGGAAGCAGATACAGAAACAGTTATGTGTAAAGAGCACAGATAAAACTAAAGCTCTATTACAATTTCTATCAATGCTATAGACATGTCTTTTTCTTTGCAAGAAATGACTACATTAACTGGAAAGCTAATTGAAGTTTAAAGACCACGTGGGCGTGAAAAATTGAGCTAACTTTACAAATCCCTTTATCTCTTATGTAAATGCAAAAAGGCTTTTGAGGGATTGCTGGTAAACGAGTGTTCAAGTGGCCACTTTCAATGAAAACTATGTAACTGTGTAAATTAACATCAATGTTAAAAACTGTTGCACTCTAAGATTGCTACACAAGTTTTTAAGTCAATTTCTAGCTCTACATACAACATGTGCAGCTGTTGAATGCACGTTAGAAGTTAAACCAGCTAAACTTCAACCAATCAGGGACAGATTTGGTAGTGACGTTTGGATAGCGTCCTTTTTTAAACACAGAAGTGCCAACTGTCTGAAAATTGATCATGAAGGACAAATTGGTAATGGTAGTTTGAGCCCGTCTGGAATTATAAAACATCATAGCCAAATCCAAATTCTTCCCCTATCCCGACGGCTACTTCCTACCACTACATTTTGCCCTCCAAATGGAGAGTTAAGGAAAAATAGTGTCTTCAAATTCGGACGTCACTCCCATTCGATTACATGATCAACAGTCGCCGGTCAGCTACGTTAGCACAGAGCTGCTAGTGTTGAGAAATACATTACATGGAGCATGACGTGGGGGGCTCTGCATCCCTCCGCGGCGAAGGGTTATCCGTTAAAAAACAATTTCGCACAACCCCTCCAAATGCCCCTCCAATTGGAGGGGTAGGGAGAAGCTGTATATCATATATCAGAATAAAGCTGTGAAAGAAAAAGCCTGAGCAAAAGTTGCAAGATTTGCACCGCATCCACATTTCCCACCAAGCTTCTTCCAACTGTGAGTACGTGCACTAGTATTGAGTAGCAACAGTCCAGTCTGAACATTGTATGCTAAAAGCATCTTCAAGAATGCATGTTTAGCGTGTTTTTGAACGTGCATCACATGCCTGGTATGTACATAGCTTTACAGTGAGAGGTTGAAAATGACAGATGAAGTTACGTCAAGAACTGACAGCAAAGAGGACTAACCTTAATCTCACTAACGAGGTGGTTAGGAACAGGGGAATCCAGAGACATGCTTTTGGAGGGCGTGTCAGCATTGGACTCCTTTCCCCTCCTCTCCCTCTCATCCCACGTCTTGTTCTCTTTGTCTTCCTCTTCTTCTGCTTTTTGTCTTTCAAGTCTCTTCCTCTCCAGATGCCTTTTCTCCTCCTCTTGCTTGCTCTTCTTCTCACTTTCCTCTTTTTCCAGCCTCTCCTTTAACTCCCTTTCGTTTTGCTCTTTCTCTCGCTTCTCCTCTTCTAGGCGGCGCTCCTGCATGCGTTTCTCCTGCTCCTGCTTGGCCTTCTCCATCACTGCCACAGCTTCCAGGTGTATCTGACTTTGTTCCTCTTTGGACAGAGACGAGCTGGGAATGAGGGGAGGCTTCACTGAACGGTCAGGGACAACAGGCCCGTTCTGGGTGGAGTCTTTCGTGGACCCATTCTCCTTGGCCTTGGGATCATCTCGCAAGGGTTTCTTGGTTCGGTCAAACTGGTGCAAGACAAAACACAACAGGAGTCACCCTTTGACAAACCAGCAGCTACTCATGTTTATCAAAATGTTGATGTTACGACCACAGTAACAATACCTGAGGGAATGATTTGGACGTTACAGGGGACTGGTTGGGTGCAGGATTCTGCTTATTTAGATCCAAACCAGTACTTATTACTGGGGAGTCATGTGTGTCTGGCAATTTGTCAGCAATAACAGAAGTTTTGGATGTGGGAGGCTCAGCAGGTGCAACCCCATTGACCACCGCTGGAGCTGGCGGCTTCTGAGAGTCGGGTTGAACCACAGGCTCAGGATGAATCACGGGAGGCTTTGGCTCCTCTAAGGATGGGTAGCTAAAGTTCACTTTGTAAAACATCACACAATGAAAACATGTCACAAAAACAGAATTATTAAAGTGCTGCATTTCCTACAAAGCTGAGGCTAAACTTACACTGAGGGAGAGTATTGACCGTGGTCTCTCTGGGGGGTCGAACTTTGGCATTGGTCGTGTACATGGGATAAAACAACAGCCAGTTCTCATAGCCCCCCTCTAGCACGAGAGGCTCACTTCGCAGAATGGTGATGCTGTCCCACTGTGGAGCACGTAACCAGATCAGAGCTTACTCAAAATGGGGCTTTCATGCAAAATTTGATGCATTGACGCCACACAGGCCAATACCTTAAAGAGGGCATCCTTGAGGCTCTGCAAAGTGGTGCCCAGCTTGAGGTCGGAGACGGAACTGAACCAGTCCAGCAGGACGATGTAGTCCACAAAGCCACGCCTCATCCAGTGATCCTTGGACAAGCTTGGTAGCTTTGCCTCAATCTGATTCACAGTGATTCTACGAAGAAAAGAAAATCCCTATCAGGTTAGAGGGTTTTTGTCACATTTAATGCCACAAAAATATTTCAATCAAGTCGATAAGAAGAAGCCAGATTTCTG
>NC_050514.1:11176768-11205014 GCF_002922805.2 Oryzias melastigma
GAAGAAAAGAAAATCCCCATCAGGTTAGAGGGTTTTTGTCACATTTAATGCCGCAAAAATATTTCAATCAAGTCGATAAGAAGAAGCCAGATTTCTGAATTTCCTTAGACGTATCAGAATGGTTCTCACCCTGGACTGATGGCCTCCTCAGGCACACTGATGCATGTCTGAGCAGGGACTTGAATGTGAGATTCTTCGTAGTCCTTGAGGCTTCGGGCGTCCATGACAACCATGGTGATCGTTTGGTCCTTCATCATTTGAAAAAGCTTCTCGGCCGTAACACCACCAGCTGGTTGTACGGCTAAACAAAACAGATGAACTCAATCTAAGTACTGCATATCTAAAAAAAAATGTATCGATGGTGCAAAGCCTAATTTAGGCAGAAGTACACATTTACCTTTTGTGATCACACTCTTCAGCTCGTTCTGATCACCTCTCACCTGACACAAAATAACATTTTTTTGTTTATATTTTTCTTCTAAAACCGATACTTTAATATCATATAAACATCCTGGAACAGATTTTTTTCCTAAACTTTGACACGAATGGTTTTATGTATACAACAGCTACAAAATTAAATCAGATTACAGATAATGACAAGATGGAGAGAAATTCCTCACTTTTTAAATTTACAGCCGATTCATTTCTTGTTAAGCAAGGCCTTTGACGAAGTATCAAAAAGTCAAACTGGTCTGAAAATAATGTGGTTGGAAAGTAGCGTTGGAAGCTGCAGTTTAACATACTCCATTTGTGACAGCTCCATCAACATTAAAAGGGAAATTTATGTTTATTTAAGGCAATGCTCCCCATTCACATTCCTATTCTAAAATAATCTGAATCATTTAGTCTTCTCTGTGACTCAATGGACGAATAAAGTGCTTTTTTACCATATCAGTAAAACTCCTCCCCAAGTTAAAAATCTTACTTAATTGTTTTTAAAAATGGATCGGAAACCATTATTCCCTCTATTCTGCAGCAGTGACATTGCAATTATGCTACTGAGATTTTTTTACTAAAAAAATCTTTGAACTATATTTGGATTTTATTTTACAATTGCAAAGTGGAAATCAGTATATTATCCTACTCCTTTTCATCATGACTTGGAGGGATGACTCAAATACCATGACAAAGTCATTAGAATCATTTAAATATTTGTATCATTTGACATTTTCCCTTAGTGACTCCATCTTTACATTATTACTATTCTTTGTTATTAACGCTGTCCACTCCCTGCTTCCACTGCCTTTTAGTGAAAGTAACTTGCTAATACATAAAATTTAAACAGTTCTTGATGCTTTCCAAGTAGTTTTAAAGTAAAATTGGGCATAACTTTATTTCATTAGATAAAAAAAAAAGAAACAGAAACGTAACATGATGATGGATAAATGTTAGTGTGTCTGATCTTAAAAAAAAATGAATTTTTCAATAACTTAGATGTTTAATCTATGTGGTACCATCCTTACTTTTAGCTGAACAGACCAGATCAAGTAATCATTTTATGAATGATTCCAACAATTTCTGTAAACTGAAGAGGCACTGGAAAAACAAGTTTTATTATGAAAGCCGTTTTGTTTTGAAGACATCCTATACTGTTGATAAGATAGCCACACCTTTTTACTGTCCTTCTTGTTTGCAGCTGATGCTTTTGGAGAGCCCACATCTTTTTTCTTCTCAACCTCCTCTTTTTTCTTCTTTTCCTCTAATTGCTCCTTCTCCTCAAGCTTTTTTCGAACCTCAACTTCTTCATACCTGGAGACAAAAGAATGCACCCAAATCAAAAAGTAAATTAGAAAAGAGCAAAAAATATATATATTTTTTTAAGCTTGTCTATTAGCATAAGATGCATGATTTTGGAAAATTGTTCTTACCTAAGTTTAAGGCTTTCAGAGAGTTTTTCTGCTTCCTCTATGGCTTTCTTGAAGCTGTTTTGTCCGAGCAGAGTAATATAATAGTCCTAAACAAATGAAAAGCCAGACATTTTTTTGAACAAAAAAGCTTTTTGCTTTCAAATAATATCACTCCACATGACCATAAAACATACCGGCTGCTGCTTGAAGTCTGGTCTTTTCTTAATGATGTCATATACTGTTAGATATTTCATGTAAAAGACATAAGCTTTCTCCTCATCTCTGTCCAAACGGCATTCCTCTGCCGCCTTAAATAGTTTGCAGGCACTCTGAACATAACTGAAACAAGAAAAATAAAGTTAGTTTAATTTTTTAAAATTGAAGTATTTTTTCTAGAAGTTCTCCTTTATCAGTCATTTACTAGTGAAAAGTCACATTCTTGATTTTTCGATTGTAACACAGCAGACAGTCATTTATACCATTCCAATATGGCGTCCAACTTTGTGTATGCAACAAGCTAGCATGCCATCGCTAATTATATAACTCATTATATACAATAAATTAAGATTAAAATTGTATTTGAATATTTCTTGTGAATGTAAAAAAATACTTTTGGAAAAAGCTTGTAGTTGTTACATAGAAACTGTAGTTGACAGGCCACAAGTTCCCTAGATTGCTAAATTCTGATGCATCTTCTTCTCAAAAGAAGATTGGTGGAAATTTAAACAAATTCAGGCAAACAAACGGCCTGCCTCTCTACAAAGTAGGACCCCTGCTGTTGTACGTCACAAATCAACAGGGAACATTAAAAAAAAGTTTCCCAACCTATAAATAATATATCTATATATCCCTTTATATTGTCCTTACATTTGCCAATTAGCAGATGAAACTAAAAATAATGAATTCACGGAGAGTTGGTTTACCAGTGTTGACAGCAATGCAAATAAACACTTTCCAGATCAGTATCTCTGCAGGTAACAATGACACTGCGCTTTACCTCCTGGTGCTGGTCTTGTCGGGCTTGATTTCCGCTTTCTTGTTGAGGTCGCCCAGACATGAGGATAAATACAGCTCCTTCACCTCTGTGGACACTGCAGGCATCTTGACGGGGCTTAAACCTCAGAGGGAGGCGACACCGAACATCTCTAAAACGAAGAAAACAACATGCGCCATTAGCATATCATGAAAGTAAACATTCTTGTTAAAGTCATCGATACTAGCTCGAAATGTTTATCAAAACGACAAAAGACAAAGTTCAGTTACCGTAACGGCCAGACAGAGTTTGCCGATGGCCTAAACATAAACGAGAAAGGTTTCAAAAGTCGGTACTTATGCTATTATAGTGTTGCTCACCCTGTTAGCACCATAGCCCACCGCAGTTAGCCTGCAACTGTAGTTAGCTGACAACATTCGTCCAAACTAACGACGCGTATGGTTTGTATAGTTTAAAACCAACAGCTTCTAACACAAATGCATGTAAACTTATGACCTGAACAACTCCCTGCCACAGACAATCACCAGAAAACTAGATATAAGCTTTGTCTTTGTTGTCTACCAACTTAGCTCAGATGCTATGTTAGCATGATGCGTTTTCAGATATATTTAAGTGTTTATCTACCCCGGCACACACGGGACCAAGTATATCTGAAAAGCAATATGTATATTCTAGAAATATTATTTTAAAAAGTAATGGTGTATTTTAAATATGAATGTACTTTAAAAATTACCTTTCTTCAGTTCTTTGCTGACATCTAAGTCACTTTTTAACAGCTGATTTGTGATTTCTTGTTCCGCTTCCCTCGTCTTCTTCGTGCCCCTCCCATCTGGGTTTGACAAACCAATTCAAGGTTGATTACTGCCACCTGCTGGACTGAAGTATTTACAGACCCATTCAGCTTTAACAGTCATATAGTCTAAAATTGTGTTTTTAGTGTTTTTTTTTACTTTGAATATATATGAAGAAAATTAAAAATTAACACTAAAATTATATTTCTGGGTATTTATTTATTCACATTGTTATGAATCAGGAGCATACAAAAAATCATTTAAAAAAGCTCGTAGGTGTGACAGAAACGACAATGGGTACACTACAAGCTTTTTGCTGCTCCTATCTTATACATCCACTTGTAAAAACTAGATCTATGTATGTCTTTGGTTTCCTCATGTGAATTGGCATCTGGCTCAAAACTAGATATCTCCAATATACCTCGCCATTTTTGTTGCACTGTTCTACTTGATTTTTTTTGTGAGGAACCTGTGGAGTGTCATCAAACAGTACCTGTTTGAGGACCGCTGGTGACCCATTTAACCAAGTATAAGGTCCAGTGAGACAACTTGTATTGCTTTTGCACCTTTCCCAATCTGTAGCTGATAATTTCTTTAATTTTCCGATGTAATTTCAGATTAATTTTCCTGTTTTCCAGTTTGCTGTGTTGTGAAACAAAAGTAAATTATATAATTTAGCCAAGGGATTGTTGGATGTGGTGATCTTGAGGAAAAAACTATCTATAAATCAAAGATCTCACTGGATCTCACTTGAATAAAACATACAAATATATTTCTGTATATTTTTTAATCACAACCGGCATTAAACCTATGACATTTCACTCATATTTTTTTCTATAGTATTTTTTTTTATCTTCTCACACTTTTATTCCCCTTTGTTTTATTTTTTTGATAAATTTTCTCGTTTGCTTTTTATTACTTTGCTTGATGGTTATGTTTACCTAGTTAATACATTGATGGCTGGTTGGCAACTAACATAAAGAGTTGATAATTGTGGACAAAAAAGGGTTCTGAGACACTGGAGAATACTGATGAGCGCTCTGAGGCTTATGGTCCTAACTCAACTAAACACTTGTAATAGAGATCTTACATCCACATTAGTTATGAGTTGTCCACTGTGGTTTCCCATCCCGCAGTCTCCTGTATGCAGCCAAGTGAGCCTTTTTGAGAGAATAACACATTTCATAAACACTTTGGAAACATTTAGATCAGTTGATACATTCACATTTTTATATAAAGATTTATTGCCAAATCTTTGTCAGTCAATCCCTGTATAAAACTTAGAAGAATTGTGTTTTCATAAATTGCTTATGACTTTTAGATTGAATTATTCAGCCTATTTGGAGCTTTTCCAAAGGACTGAATGACGTCACACTGATTGTTTTTCTTCACTTATTAGAATAAAAAGCAGCAGGACGAGGTCAGACGTGGAGCACTCTGTCTTTGATGTTTTTTCAGGCTGTGTTCAAGCATCAATTGTAACAATTATGACTGAACCTGCTTTCATCAGGGCCAGACGAGATGTAAAACCGCACAAGAGTGTAAGACACAATAGTCATAGTGTGCTTTGCTTGAGATCACACAACACATATGGAAGTAGACGCCACTATTTTCCGATGGAGGCCGCTGTTCTGTTGCAGAGATTTTACAAATGTCTATTGTTTAAACCACCTCTGTAAAATGTGGTTAAGGAAAAATACAAATAAAGTATAGCAAGATGCTTTAATTTAAATACAATAAAAGAAATATAGAGGTTTGAAAATAGTCAAGACCCCATCATCACCATTACATCACCCCATAAAGTTCTCCATTATTCCAGGTTTCCTCCAGATAACATTGTACACTTGTTAATTGTGTAGTTTTTCTGATGACCGGTTTCGGTCGGCTTAGGTAAACATCAGCTGATGCTTTTTTTTTTAATTGTTTGCCTCCCATTAAAACCTACCCACAATGGGAGCACATGAGAGCGGGCACATGTGGAGCACAAAACCCTGCAAACACAACAGTATGTGACCAGTCCAGGTGCTGCACCAGCTTTTGTCAGAGTTTAAAAGGCAGCCATAAGTTTTGACACACATGGGTTAGGTCGCATCCTCTGTTTACCCATAACTGTTTGTTTGTTCTCTCCATTCTTTTGTCTCTTGCATGTGCTTTGTGAAGTCATCACCCTGCGCAAACATTCTGCTCAAACTCTCTGAAATGTGTCAGGTTGACTAGCTGTTGTTTATATGGTGAAACCATTTATGTACAAAAGGTTGAGCAGATAAAAATAATTCATAGAATGTAACAACGTAAACTTTTAGCTCTTGTAGTTTGCCTGGGTAGGTAACTGTATTAGTTTTTTGTATGTATTTGTGGTCCACGTTCATTAGAAATGATGCTTTCACTAAATTCTCTTTTAAAATGAAAGTAAGAGGCACAAATTAAAAATATTATTCTCTCCTATCTGCTTCTTTACAATCATTAAGATTTTTTTTATTATTTGCGTTTCATAAAAACAGTGTGATATCATTCACTTTCACTAAAAAAAGTCAAAGATTTTCACTGCAAAAACAGATCCCTTAGAAATGAGCTTAAAATTCTTACAACATTAGTACATTTCCTTAAAAAAAGAAAAAAAAATCTTATTTTATGAAATAAAAACTTTAGTAACTAAGATACAAACTGAAAATCTAAAATAAAATTATTTTCCTGTTAAATATCTTTTATGGTAACATTATTTTTCTTGCAAGACAGAAGACATTTTTTTTCTTGAAACAAGATATTTTTTCACTGTCTTAACCCATAAGGAGCTATAGTGAAATCAGTCCAACAGAAAAATATCTGAAATGTTTTCTGTAGTCCACTTGCTTTGTGGTATATTCCACATAATTTTATTTCTAAGGAAAATGTGGTTATGGGTTAAAATTCAGTCTTTGAGACGACCTTTTATGTTAAACACGTTCAAAAACAGCAATAACCGACCAAACTATGAAATATTTGTTGTTGTAATAAATAGAATTTTCCAGGTACAAGAAAAAGGGAATTTAGGGATCATGGTTCAAAGGAAATACCATTTATCTTTGTGTTCATTGGGAATTTTTTCTAGATGTTGACAAAAAATCTTTTTGCTGTGCAAATCCTGCGTTAAACAGTTGTTTCTTCTTTATTAATTTATGTATTACCGTATTTCCTGGACTATAAGCCGCTACTTTTTTTCCTAGGTTTTGAACCATGCGACTTATCCAAAGGTGCGGCTATTCTGTGGATTTTTCTTCCACTGCTAGGGGAGCTCTAACCGGAATTAGAATCAAAAACAAGATAGATGAAAAATCAATGCAAATCAAAATAGCCTAATCTACTTTTTCTTTAGCAGATAGAACACACACGACAAATTCCTAACTGGTAATTATTTTCAATTGTGGAAATCACAGGAAGAAGTTTATATGGTGCAAAATTTAAGTTGAAGACCATCGAGCTTAATATCTAGGAATGAAATCGTGCTGCTGCAAGCAAGCTTAGCGTCAATGGATCTATAGTGAGATGCTGGAGACGGCGGGTACCTACATGTACATTTACAGTACAAAAATGTTCTGTACATTCAGTAAATATATAATTTTTCGACAGATATATCTGCAGCTTATGGCCCGGTGCAGCTTGTATTTCTTTTTTTACTTTCTTTTCTTTCATTGAGCAGATGCAGCTTATATAAAAGGTGTGCCCTATAGTCCAGAAAATACGGTAATTGGTGTGATGGTGAGAACAGTTGTCCGCTGTAGAAAGCTACAAGTTTCCCTCTCAACAGAGATGAAGATCAGTTAATATTTCAGGGACCGATATTAATGCACCGATGGAAAATAAGTCACATATAAGCAAAAATAAAACAAGTTATTTGCACAAAGCTGGATTTTCAAGCACATTACGTGACATGAACAGCATTTTTTAAACTTCAAACTGTGTTAAGAAGTAAATTTATATTCTAGTTTTGTTTGCTTTACGGTCACCGCAGGGCTTCGGTTCAGCAGAATTATCCACTGTGGTAATTTAACCCCAAAGCTGATGTGGACTTCAGGTCTCGAGAAGTTAACTAACTGCAGCTGGTACTAGTTTGTCAAACTCGTCCAGGGTGAACCTCAACTTATGCATGACAGCAGCTGCAAAACACAGCAGGTGTAGAAAGTGCTCAGCAGCAATTTGTTCTACAGTTAACCACCATTTTAAAATCTACCCACTGGAGTATGAAATGATCAAAAATATTTGCCTTAGATTGAATTATGGGAATTTATATGGATAAAACCTCAAAACTTTGCTTAGGTTTTTTGTGTTTCTCTTTTTTATTATGCTCTTTATTTGTTCAGATTCACGTCATTACCCTTATAAACAAATTACTACTCTGAGAGTAAAGTACATATTCAAGACAATGGTGGAGTCGATGTGATGGAAAAACCTCGTGGAGGGCATTTGTTCAGTGCGTCACATATTAAGGGCGTGCTCCTCACAATGAGGTCTATATAGTTCTGTGATCTCTGCCACCGAAATCATCTCCTGAGTCGTTTGTGAGGTGGAGCAGATCCTCGGAAAATGCAGGCTGAGGAATACAACCGCAGAGGTAATCACAACGTCCTTTCTAGTACCTGCAGTATTTGTGATTTTGTTGTGTGCTGGTAAATGAGTGAAATACATGTGATCCCTCTGCACAGGTAAGGAGATGGTGGATTACATCACTCAGTACCTGAGCTCCATCAGGGACAGGAGGGTCATTCCAGATGTGAAGCCCGGCGACACGCAAGAGCTTCTCCCTGACTCTGCACCCACCGAGCCGGAGGACTGGGAGAGTATCTTCAACGATATCGAGAGAGTCATCATGCCAGGAGTGAGTTCCGACTGTCCTTGTTCCCAAGTCCACTTTCATTTTTTTACCAGTTAATTTGACAAGAATAAATAAAACCAGAATAAATGGGCAGGTGCTTTCTAATGTTCCTGTTCAGGTGGTTCACTGGCAAAGCCCCCACATGCACGCCTACTATCCCAGCCTGACGTCATGGCCTTCAATGCTTGGAGATATGCTGGCAGATGCAATAAACTGTGTTGGATTCACTTGGGTGAGAAACATTACCGATGGAAATATGCATCAAACCACTTTGGCTCCAAAGTTTGTTAATTTAGCTTCTATTTGAAAGCAAAAATGTTGTTTTTTTCATAAATTCAGGCATTTAAAGATTTGAAAACTAATGTAAAAATAATAGTAATTCGTAATGAAGCATGTAAGTGTTTGGTTTCAAACAGGCGTCCAGTCCCGCCTGCACAGAACTGGAGATGAAGATGATGGACTGGCTGTGTAAAGCACTGGGGCTTCCCTACTTCTTCCTCCATCACCATCCTGACAGCAGAGGTGGAGGTGTGCTGCAGGTATGCACCGACATTTATCTTTTATTTACACCTTTCCTCTTTTTGAGAGGGTTTCCTCCCTCCGACTCAGAGCACCGTCAGCGAGAGCACACTAGTGGCTCTGCTGGCCGCCAGGAAGGATAAAATTCTGCAGCTACGAGCTGAACTGGACCATGATGTCGATGACTCGGTCCTCAACTCCAGATTAATTGCTTATGCTTCTGATCAGGTCAGTTTTAACACTTCTTGTCCAGCAGCTTCTTAAAAAAGTAAACTGAGAGTTGATTTAAAACATCGTTTGCAGGCTCACTCCTCTGTGGAAAAGGCTGGTCTGATCTCATTGGTGAAGATCAGATTTCTGCCCGCTGATGATCAACTCTCTCTAAGAGGAGACACTTTGAAACTAGCCATTCAGGAGGACAGGAGGAGAGGACTCGTGCCTTTCATGGTCAGTGATTTACATTTTTAGATTAATACTGGTCGAAAGAAGCTGGAGAGAAGTGTTTATATAGAACAAAATTTAGCAGACTAATAAATTCTCCAGACAATTAACAATAAAACAAGAACACAAGGTCTCTATGACTATTTATGTTTTAGACAGTTATTTTTCTCAAATGTATTCATTTCTGCTGTTGGGTATCCACAAGCTTCTCACATTGTCTCCCTGAATTTTGGCTAAATCGTCTTTCCAGGACAGGTAAGGCTAGGTGAGCTCAGTTGCTCTGGAGCATTTAAAATTTTAAGCTTTAGTATAAGTCATAGGTCAAGGCTTTCTTCACTTTGTGTTTTTTAAGCGACACCTTTCAACTGATTAGAATGCATGCTTTGTTCATTTATGACATTTTCTTTTCAAAATGTCAATTTTTTTTTGTTGCTTTTTAAATACTCACACAGTTTTCTTACTTCATGACGCTCATTTTTTTTTTTAGTATTTTTTACACCAAAGCAGCTCCAACTTGCTTAATATCTAGTTTTTAGGATGAAAATATGATGTTCTTATTGGCATCCACTGTAAAAGAAAAAATAAATTGTGTGACCTTTAAGATGACCCAAGCTCAGAAATGTCCCCAAGATTATTAAAAATATGAAAATTCTCTAAATATATTTTCCAATATGAACCTAAAATAGTTATATAATTGTTTCAATTATATTTTAGAAATTCCACCTATTTTAAGTAGCATCAAATGTTAAAAGTCTTACCAGAGGTGGCAAAAAATATAACATATATTTTCTGAACATTTTACGTTTTCAGAAATTCATACATTTTGCAAAAACTTTTTTTGTAGAAATGTTTAATTATTTCACAGTTAATATGTAAGGACTCATTGTTTTTTTTTGAGGAATTAACATAATGCACTTAAAAGCTCAAAAAAGTCAATTATTCATCGGTGAGGTCGTTCAAGTGAAAAAAAAGATCTGCCAATGGAGCCAATATAATTAGTCTTAATTAGATTTCTTAAAATGATTTGCGATGTCCTGCCTGTCTAAGTTAAAACCAAATCTTGAAATTAGCTCTGAATACTCATATTTAGGTATATTGCACTAGTAACTGGACATATTATGTCTTACAATCACCATTATTGCCCCCAAAATTAGTTTTATATTTTAAAAGAAAGAATAATATTTATACATTTTTCCCCAAATATATCATATTTTGAGCAGTAAAGCAGTCCAACTTTCTTCACTTCTAAATCCATAATGTCAAAAGGATACATTTTAGGATGACTTTGTCTTAAAAATGAAACAAATATATTACTTACAAACTTGGTTAAAAAAATGGGCAAATATACTTGGTGAGAGGTAATTTTTTGAAGCATACAGTCAAGAAACACCAATCAAAATGTTTATACTGAAGGCCAAACTATGGATAAATGTAGCATCATGTTTTATGCACACGCCCAACATACGTTTAATGTTGCACTTCATCTGTGGTTTACTTTCTGTCTCTAGTTATGTGCAACTTTAGGAACAACAGGAGTTTGTGCCTTCGACAAGCTCTCTGAACTCGGTCCAGTCTGTGCGTATCCAAACTTTATTTCCAAATATGTATATATTTTCATTTAACACTGTAGTACCTAATCCTGCCTTCGCACAGGTGAAGAGGAGGCCCTCTGGCTGCACGTGGATGCTGCGTATGCTGGCTCCGCCTACTTCTGTCCAGAGCTTCGCTGGTCTCTGGAAGGCATTGAGTTTGCACACTCGTTTGTTTTTAACCCTTCTAAGTGGATGATGGTTCATTTTGACTGCACAGCCTTTTGGTGAGTCAGAACAAAGTTTGAGAAAACATCTCCTAAAGACTAGATTTTTTTTCTTAAAATAAAAACAATTTTTCTTCCTGTTTTTGCTCATTTAATGAAAATCTGCTAATATCACGAGAACTTTAGCCACTTTTAAAAGGGGCCTGTTTTTGCAGTGCAGAACAAAGTATAAATTAACAATTAAATAAGTGAAGAGAAGTTTTGTCTTTTCTTCAGGGTAAGAGACAAATATAAACTGCAGCAGACCTTCAGTGTTGATCCAGTTTACTTGAGGCATGAAAACTCACAAGCAGCCACCGATTTCATGGTACTCTATTACTCTCGAACCACTAAATAAATCAAACGTTAACCATTAATAAAATGCAGTTTATTCAGTGATTTCATTTCTTAGCACTGGCAAATTCCTCTCAGTCGACGATTCCGATCCCTCAAACTCTGGTTCGTCTTACGCTCCTTTGGACTGACAAAACTCCAAGCTCATATCAGACATGCAAGTGACATTTCTCTTCATTTTTACAAATTCATTTCTAGTATTTTGTTTTGGATGAGGTCATTTTTTCCCCTTTCTGTTTCAGGGGATTGAGATGGCGAAGCTCCTGGAGTCTCACATAAAAAGTGACCCAAATTTTGAGGTTCCTGCACAGAGGCATCTTGGCTTGGTGGTCTTCTGTTTAAAAGTATGCAGCTAGAAACTTTTCAGGCTGTGCATGAAGCAACATTTTCCTTATCTTTAAGATGGCGTCTTGGTCAAAGGTGAACTAGATGAAAGCAGTGTAGCCAGTTTATCGTTTTCTGTCCTTCTAGGATGGAAATGCTTTAACCCAAGAGCTGTTGAGAAGATTGACGGGTTCTGGCACCATGTACCTCATCCCGGCAGAAATCCACACCAAACGCATCATCCGATTTACCGTCACCTCCCAGTTCACCACAGCGGACGACATCCTTAAGGACTGGGGCATCATTTCAAAAACAGCCTCTGCTCTGCTGGTGGAAACAAAAGCATCAAGTATTTCTGCTAAACCCAAACCAGGCAAGGAGGAGATGATTAGAAGAGAAGACAACCATGCAGGAGAAGAAGCTGACAAGAACGTCAATGTGGTTAAAAAGCTGGAAAAGCTTCAAGTGGATCTCTGGATTGACAAGGCTTGGAATCGTCCGAGGAGACCGATGCGATCTCTGAGCTGCAGCAGCGAGCCCCTGCCCTTGACTTACTTTGGGTCAAGGTACAGCCACGACTGCGAAGCACAGTCTGGAGTTAAAGACACTTCTGGTGGGGCCTGTGTGTCCTCGGTGACAGGGTGTGGCCCTCTGTCAAAGATTCCTGAGATGCCTTCAACTCACGTGGGGAAACAGGTACCCAAAAAGCTGACCAAGTTCTACAGCGTGCCCAGTTTCTGCAACCCGTGGGTGCAATGTGCTCGGCCCCAGCTGTGCTGCCCTGTAAAGGCTTTCCAGGCGTCTCAAAAACACTTATCCACGAGCAGCAGAGCAAAAAACTGCATTCCCAATCCCCCCGTTTGCAGCACTCCGACTGCACCTGAGCGCCTGTGAAGTCCCTGAATGCACCAGCACTTCACATCTACATAGTAATCCAGAAGAGAGTGATCATCACTACTTTACTGCTATAATTGAATCTTTATGGCATTCTTCTTTTAGTTGTTAAAAAATAATTTTCTAATAAAACCTTTTATCAAATTTTTCCCCAAACTGAAACCAAGTTCATAAGGTGTGCTCTGCATGTGTGAACAGATCAGTTGTTTTGAATTTTAACCCATCTTGTGTCACCTGAAGCCAAAAATAAAAAAAATACAAATAAAGAAAAATCTCAAAATAATTCGCATTCAAAGCCTGAGTTTTCCCTCTAAGATGGAGTTGAATATCTCCTGGGTCATGGGTACATAGCCTTTATTGTCTTCCAGGAAGTATAGGGGATCCTGGATGGTAGCGGGATTGAAGCCTTCCTCTCCCAGCTTCACCTTCATGTGCTTAAATGTTCCCGTCACCGACAGAGCATCCTGTTACGCAGAAAGAGGGTTATTTAACAAGCTAGCATTTGTGTAACGTGGCAGCTGTTAGCTCACCTGTGTGCGTATGAACCGTGGCCTGGCGTAGCTGGGCAGGTTGCTCTTAACACACTGATAAATAGCTCTGCCATCAAACTCCATGTTCTCCTGCAGCTTCAGGGCAGCCATTCCAATCCGGCCCTCGTGTCCTGATAAGTCAAGAACAAGACGTAGAACAGAGTTTTCTCCAAAAATATGAACGATTTAATGACATAACAGTCAGACAACTGTAACTAATAGTCAATAAAACACATGCCTAAGGATTATGTCTTATGTTTACAAAGGATCTTTGTACCTGGCACCTTCACTCCGTAGACATTTGCCTCCTCAACAAAGTCCACCAGGAGTAATTGATCAGCCACCTCTGTGGTCGCCACATTTTCTCCTTTCCACCTGAATTAAATGAAATTATAGAAAATTGATTACATTTTTTGTTGTTTTTAACATGTTCTTGTGTCTCTTTTCTCATTATGAAGGACACATAAAGAAAATTAAGATTAAAATTGCATTTCTGAGCATCCCTTCTCCGCTCCATTTTCATGCATCCACTTGCAGACAAATAGATCCACTAACATCTTTGTTTTCCTCATCTAGGCTGGCATCTGGCTCAAAAGTGTACAGCTACATAGCTCCAATATTGTTAAACATTTTCGTTGCACTGCTAAGGTTAGGTTGGGATTGTGAGGGGCTGTGAGCTAGTGGGAGAGAGTGCAAACAGAGGGATGATGGGAAATTAGGGAAGCAATGGTCCCATCCACAAATCAGTGGTTAATTTCTGGTTAATTCCTGCTGTTCTGCAGAAACGAAATTATTATTTTTTTTTAATTTTAGCTAAAAACAGTACAATTGTAACTGAAAAACCACTGGGAACACTTTTACGATAGATCAAAAGTTGGTTGGGGTGTGACTTAAGGCATTTTAGACAGTATTTTGGAGAAAGTACAGTAGAAATGCTATTTTTTGACAAGCTGGTTATCATGAAGGGAGTTGTATTTTATTAAGTGAGCTGTTTATTATTATTTCATTAAGTGTGTATGGCCTAAAAGATTAGATTTCCTTTTTTAAAAAATCCCATAAGAAAATAAAAAAGCAGAAAACAACTTAATTCTTTCAATAAAGTAAATATGTCTATTATCATAAGTCATCTTTTCTTTAGGTGTATAACACCAAATTAAACCAATCGGAGAACCTGTAAGTGTCTCCAGTGCGGTCCTGGAAGTACACAAATCCCTCGCTGTCTATCCTCAGAAGGTCGCCACTGTTTAGGTAGAGGTCTCCCTTCACAAAGACGTCTTTCAGTTTCTTTCTCTCCGTCTGCTGCTGGTTGTTAACGTAGCCCACAAAGGGGGTGGAGGCCCCTATTTTCGACACCAACAAGCCAGTTTCCCCTACAGTACAATGAGACAAACACAACATGAGAGCAGGGAAAAGGAGGAGCTGTGGGCAAATAGAAGAACAAATTAACCTTTTGGGACTTCAACACAGAATCCCTCTGCGTTTCTGAATGGCTGGTCTTTCTCCGTATCATATCTGATGAGGGCGTATTTGTTTCCAATCTGAAAAACAAGTTTTAAACATGTTTTTTAAAACATGGGACATGCCTTTAGTCTTTTTTAATCAATGTTTGCCTTTTATGTTTTCTTTGTTTGCTAGTTGTTTAATTTTTTTTCTTTTTATTTTATTAATAAAGGATAATACAATGAATGCCAGACAGAAACAAACATTTGTTGCTTAAAAAAAATAGATTTTTTTTCCCCTCTTAAAATTTGTTTGGTTAAAAAACAGTAAAAAAAAATAAGTATATGTTTTTTTTCCAGCAACTTTGTCATTATTCCTGAACCCAGTGCCTCTAGCACTGTGTAGAATTTTAAGAACTAATATAGAACCATGTTTTTTTTTACCCTTTTTGTGCTTTTTATAATATGTTTGACTTGACTAAGGATAAGCAAACATCCACAACTCCTTTTAGAAATCCAGTTTAACCAACAAGCTAAATCTATAGCTGAAAACATCCCACAAATGATCAGAAATCCTCACTTTGTGGAGAAAATTCTCTCTACCGAGAGCTCCGATCTTTCCAACGTAGTTGATGAAGCCGATATTTGCTTCTGTTGCTCCGTAGCATTCGCAGATTTGAATGTTTCCAAAGCGGTCCAGGAATTCAGCCCAGGTGTCCGCCCTTATCCCGTTACCAAATGCTAGTCGTAC
The DNA here is from genome assembly GCF_002922805.2 of Oryzias melastigma. Lineage (NCBI taxonomy): Eukaryota > Metazoa > Chordata > Actinopteri > Beloniformes > Adrianichthyidae > Oryzias > Oryzias melastigma. The sequence continues at coordinate 11,192,297 of NC_050514.1, forward strand.
ATTGTGATTCCTGTCATTGTCTTTCTAATAAAAGAAAATAAAGAGATAGGAAAAGTGTGAACAATAAGACAATTATACGACGTGACAGCAGATTTATAGAATTCATGAAGTGATTCATTAAAGTCCCACTCTGATCATCTTTTGATCTATTGCAGAAGCATTTCCAGTGTTCTTTTAATTATGATTATGCTGTTTTTAGCCAAAGTCGAAAAAATTACAGCCCCTCACACAAATGCAACATTACCGATGCCACAAAATGGCAAGCTTTTTTGGTGGTAGCTTGTATGTCACACCTAAAATCTTTTTCCTCTGTTCATGAATAACGACAAGATGACTAAAAAAAATACTTCGAAATGCAATTTTATGTTTCTTTTTCTTTTTATATGTCGTCAATCATCAGAAAAAGGCCACAATAGCATGCTAAAAACACCAAAAACATTTTTTTTTATCAGATTAGGTGTCCAATAACACCCTTTTCAGATTAAAAGTGATGTAAAATCTGCTGTGATGCATACCTTTGGCGTGTTGCAGAGGTAACGCATGATCTCTCCTATGTACTGAATGACAGTGATGTTGTATTTCCGACAGTCGTCCCAGAAGCTGGACACTGAGAATTTACGCTTTAAAACAAAAGTAACGCCTGGAAAATATATATATATTTTTACCAGAGCTCAGTTAATTCAGATAAGAACAACAAAAAACACATTTTAAATTGTAGTAAATGAAGTAAATATATGTACCTTTGTTTATTCCTCCACAGAGTCCCATCAGAAAACCTGCTGTATGGTAAAGAGGCAGATAAAGGTAGAAGATGTCGCTTGAGCGCACGCCAACCATTTCGTGAATCAAAGCAGCAGACCATGCCCTCTGGTGGGTGATTATAGCAGCTTTTGGAAGGCCTGAAAGGGAACACAGGTGTAATAGGTAGATGATAAAAGGCGCTTTATAATAGTCAGTCAAAGCCTCTGCAAACCATAAAACACACACGTTTATAGGTCATGGTCAGATAAGGCTGTCAGATTACCTGTGGTCCCTGAGGTGTAGATGTACAGCGCCGGACTCTTGTGGTGAATGTTCGCCCTCAGCTCAGGTGACAAAGGCTGGTCTGACGCATTCTGAATCTTATCGCAGAGGCTTTCGAAGCCATCAGCTTCAACATGATCACTGAGGACAAACACACGGATGCCCTGCTCCCTCAGCGTGGGGAACACCTCCTCCACGGCTTCCCTCAGATCTGACAGACAGAAGAGGGAGAGCTTGAAACGACCCTTCTGAACAGAATCAATCTTGATTTTAAAAAGAATCCATTGATAACAAATAAACCTGTGATGAAATTGATCTTGTTTGGGAGGGAAAAGCAAACATCCAATAGTGGGCAGACAGTGTGGTTATTTGCACCAAAAACACACACAGTTCTTTTCGCCTAAAAACGTCTTTTTTGTTCCAGTGAACCTAATCTGGTTTGCAGAGCGGAGTGTCAAGAGTCAAGACGGACTTTGCTTTCTGATAGGACTCTCATCTGAAAACAAACCCAAGGTCATTTGAACTAAAGCTATAGTTTAACCATATTTTTAAGCCGTTCGCGTCAGTGTACTTATAGAAAATCAAGAGTCATATATGAGTTTTGAATCACGAAATTATAACATGAATGACTGAAAAAAATAGAAAAATATACAAAAACTAAATACATTTTAATTTTTTTGTTATATTTTTTAGAAATACATTAGATATTTAATGCTAAAATTTGTGTTTAAAAAACTATTTTTAAAAGTTTGGATAGAGACACAACAGCACACATCCATGTAGTCTAGCTCATGATATATTTTACATTTTCTCGAGTTATGGCTTAACCTTTACATTCCACCTTCTCATATTGATTTGGTTAAGCTGTAAAAACCTATAAAAACATTTTCACTTGGTGCATTTAAAAATGCATCCTTGTTTAATAAAGCTATTTTTTGCATCCTTGTATTTCAGAGACCTTCCAGTTCTCTATACTTTATTATTATCACATAAGCTGATAAATAAATGGTAAGTGGCGTATACTTATATAGCCTTTTACTTCCCCAGTCCTTTACAGTCACAGTCCCATTCACCCATGCTCACCCCTACGTATAACCATCAGGAGTAATGTGGGGTTCAGTGTCTTCCCCAAGGACACTTTTGACACGTTGATTTGAAAACCAAGGCCAGCAATAGGATGGATAAATGCAGTGACTGTCCTCCAGAATGATGGGCTGCCAAAATCCACTTTTAACTAAAGAAAGAAAAATTACAAAAAATAAAAATGAAAGGCAAAAAACATATGGATTGGACGTACAGACAGGTGGATAAATAGATATAAGAAGAAAAAAAAGCCTCAACAGGGCACAGACCAGTGTCCTGCTTGAGCCTGTCCCAAGCCTGGTCCTACAGAGGGTAGTCTCAGGAAAAACATATCACAGGAAATGATAGATATATGGATTTCTAAGTATTTTGGGGGTTCAGAGGAATATGACACTCCAATCTCTCAGCACACCCAGACTTGCCCCTCCTGATATTCTACCTGTATCCCATGGTGGGGGAGGCTGAATCCAGTGAAATGAAGCCATAAAGATGCAACTCCTAATCTAATAATTTATGATAAGGGGTGTTCTCCACAGGGACCATTAGGTTTTTAAGTTTGCATGTTTCATAGTACTAATTTTGTAAAATTATAAAGTATACCTCTAGAGAAGTTCCTGTCAGACTAAATGAGTGAAAAGGACTAAAGGGTCTACGAAATAACATTTTCTCTGCATCTTACCGGGGCTGGTGATGAGGACTTTGGCTCCACAGCAGGAGAAGCAGTGCAGCAGAGATCTGGACCGGATGTTGTTGTTCAGCAGAGCCGCCACGCAGCCTAGCTTGGCCAAAGCCAGGAAGACCCACACGAACAGGGGCTCGTTACCCAGGAACAGCGCCACCGTGTCCCCCGGCTTCAGCTGGGCGTGTGCAGACAGAGCCCGGGCCACCTTGTTGCTCTCTGCATCTGCTTGTTTATAAGTGTAGGACACATCCTCAAAAATGATCAGCTTCTTGTCTGGATGCCTCGCTACTCTGTCCAGAAAACAGTCCAGAAAGCCGTAAAAGCGTCTCTGTACCTGTCCTAAACGATAACCCACGTACATCATGTTGATTGCATAATTTAAGTCCGCCAGCAAATAGGGGTTCCTCAGGTAGAGAAGTGCAGCCAAAGCTGCTAAAACGGTGCACAGGACATACGCAATCATTGTAAGCAGGCAGAATGCTTCAATCCAGCTGCCATGAGAGAAGATCCAGAGTCTTTCAGGGGCCCGACGGCAGTAAAATCTATGATGGTTCCGCCTCTTTGAACTTTGTTCAGCTGTCTCCTCCACAGTAATTACAAACAGACCAGCATGAGCTGGTTAGTGAGGGGAATACGTGACTTTTACATTGAATAATTCATTTCAGACATGCTGCAGTGAAATAAAAGCTTTCTGTCTTATAATCTTTTATTCCTGAGAATAAAAGACTCCCGTTTCTCATGAGAAAAGGGAGTCCACTTTTGATAACACCTGCTGCCTGCGATGGGAACGCAGCCTGTAATGCAACATTTGTATTTTTGGTAACATGGTATTTTTTTTGGACCATCAACATTTCTAATGACTGGAGTAAAAATGAGCATTTTTCAATCAGTAGTGAATTCTCAATTGATATAATGATTTTTTAAGCCACCTTTTGAGTTATAAGGCTTTGTCAACAGAAAAAACATTCGAGATCAAGAATAAATACATTTATTCTTAGTAGCGCTGTAACGATTTCTCCTGTTATATGTCTTCTAGGTTTAATAGCAAAATGGAGACAAAAATCAATCCAACTAATCTCTAAATGTTTAAACAAAAACAAAAAAAGTTTTTTACGGTTGTTTCAAAAATCATAAATGGTTGTTTAAAAAAAAAGAAGTAACTGCTTTTATAGTAATTTTCTTACATAAACTCGAAACATTTAAAATTACAAAACGAAGTGAGCTGTGCTTCAGTTCAGAAACATTGTTCTAGTTTGTAGAATTTGATGTTCCCCTAAAACAAGCAGGAACACTGCACTCTGTTCAGTCTGAGCATCAGCAAACTCTTCCAGGATGGTGTGGGGGCAGAGTAAACTCTGAAGGCTTTATTTTTCAGTAGAATTTGGCTCCACCTTGTGATATTTCGTCACATGTGAAATTTACCTTTTTGATGTGTAACGCCAGATTGAGAAAAACAAACACAAAACCGGTTTTACTTTAAAAATCAATTTAATTTATAGCAAAAAAGAGATAAAGATGCACAATATTTATATATAATAGTTTTTTTTCTTTAAAATGCATCATATGCAAGAAATTAAACATTTCTGAACTGCAACTGAGCAGTATGTGAGACAAAGTGATAAAAGCTTTACCTCTGTTCTAAAAAAAAAAAAAACTGTGAATGTGAATGTCCTATTAATTATAAAATGTATCCATACAGGCACCTTTGCTTTAGTGGGATGCAAAACCCCAAACAGTTACACTGTCGTTACCAGTAACAAACTGATGTTGGCGCTCTAAGCACCGACCATGCTAGTAAATAAGGTCACTTGCTTTTACATCCAGGAAGTGATGATAGAGGAGTAAACCGTTTCCTTTAAGCTGGATTTCATTTACTGACATGAATGCCGATGTATGGCGCCACACTCACCTGCTGACCCCTATGTCTGTATTTTTGTTGTTGTGTCCCTGAGCTGGAAGAGGATGATTTCAAAAGTCAACACACTTTCAGACTGAGAGGTCTGAGCGGCTGGAGAACCTGTTTACAGTTTGATGTTCCCTGACATGATAGATTTGTAAATGTCATCAGTCAGCAGCACGTAGCTCTCAGCGCGATCATCCAGGATGTAAAGAGGGTCCTGGATACTTCCTGGATCGAAGCCCTGGTCCATTAGCTTTACTTTCATCTGCTTAAAAGTCCCAGTTACTTCCAATGCATCCTAGGCAGGAAATAAATGAAGATTTGTTGTGATGAATATCTCCAGAGCAAAACTAAGTTGGAGTAACGTCAGGGTAATTCACCTGTATCCTTATGAAGCGAGGTCGTGCATATGACGGCAGGTAGCTGACCACATGCTGATACATCCTCCTCCCATCGAACTTTGCGTCCTTCTTCAGTGTAACCGCAGCCATACCTATGCGCCCCTCATGCCCTAAGAAAATCCCAAATAAAAAAGATAAAAAAAACCCAAATAAACTATTGTCAAGTCATTCACACAGACACCAGTCCTCACCTGGCACCTGGACTCCGTAAACGTTGGCTTCCTGCAGACGGCCACTCAGGGTCAGGATATCAGACACTTCCGTTGTTGCTACATTCTCACCTTTCCACCTGCGGCACAATCATAAATGTGCTGTTTTTTCATTGAAAGAAACATTCAAATGCTCCAGTAAAAAGTTTGTTTTAAGTCTTAAAACCTTATAAATGTTATGGATTCCAACCACAGCTTTAGCTTCTACAAGATCCATACTTTTTTTCCTGATTTGACCACTTTTTGAAGAATATTTTATCTTTCTGTTTCCATCTGAATTCAGGTAAGTTAAATAACACCTTTAAATATACAAGTCACAATGATACTTTCTATCTTCGTCACTATGGAGATTCCATTTGGTGGCAAACAAACTACACTATGTGCTTAAATGAGCAGACATTAGAAGGCATTAACTTTTTATTTTAATTTAATCATAGACTAAATAAACAGGTAAAGACATAATTTTTGTCAAATAACATTTCAAAGCCTAGAAAGAACATTAATTTTTAAACGTTTGCTGGCACCCGAACTTTTTTAAATATAATAGGGTTAGAATACAGCAGGATTAGCTGCAAAACAAGCAGGGTGGTAGCCCTCAAGGAACAGGGCTGGTGACCCCTGGACTTTGGTCACACAACTCAAAAGCCCACGCCTGGCGACCTAAATGCACATTTTTCAGCAAATTCTGCTAGTGGCCGCGTGGCAGCATTTCGAACCAGGAAGTGGCAGTCAGATCTTTCCCAATTTTCCTTGATGCCTGACGGCCGCCGTCTACATTCATGACCACACCACCAATTTCTTGAAAAAAAAAAAATCAGGAGGCAGCCTGAAATCTTGACAACTCTGTAAATACCTGCCCATCGTGCGGTGGCAGTTATGACCGTAGCATTATTAAAATAATAACAGAAATAATGGATTGGATTTTTCTGCCTTTTCAAAGCATGTACTCATTCATATTTGGTGATGGTAAGCTACTGATGTAGCCACAGGTGCTGTTAAAAAAAACTCACCTTTAATGATTTTTTACAAAAATATCACTAAAAGACTGGTATCTGTTTTATCTTCAGTATGAAATAGTGATGTGCAAACATATTCTGTACCTGAATGTGTCACCAACTCGATCCTGGAAATAAATAAAGTTGTCGTGATCAATCTTCAACAAGTCTCCTGTGTTAAAGTAAAGATCTCCTTTCTTCAGGACGTTCCGAAGTCTTTTCCTCTCGTTTTGCTCTTCGTTTTGGACGTAGCCCAGAAACGGAGCAATGTCTGTTATCTTTGATACGAGCAGTCCAGTTTCACCTAAACAAATTAACACAAAAAAATCGGAGTTCAATGTGAAAATACAAGAGTTATATATATAAAAGTTTAAAGGTGCGAGTCAGAGAAAACAATGGCCATCACCTTTGAGCGCCTCAATGCAAAGGCCGTTAGCATCTCGCACGGGTTCATCTCGCTCTGTGTCGTACTTTACAAGAGTGTATGGAAACAGTTTCTGCAGAAAGAATGTTCATTTTGAACTATAAATTACGAGGATCAAAGTTCTTTAAGACTCAACGAAAAACGTTTTATTTTTTTGTGATTTTAACATGTTTTATAGCATTTTTCTCATAATGGATGAAAGAAATAGAGTAATTTTGGATTAAAACTGCATTTCTGAGTATTTCTTTATTCAAATGGTGATGGATCAGGAGCAGATAAAAACGCATGGTTTGAAAAAGCTCAGGTTTGTGAAGCAACCAAAGTCTCCCCTCTCCGCGACAATTCTAAAGCATCCACCAGCAGACGAATAGATCCAGTAACATCTTTATTTTCCTGGTCTGAGCTGACATCTGGCTTAAAACTGTGGATAGCTGGATATTGTTTGCTGTTTTTGCTTTGCTAATGTTAGCTTAGGCTTGTGAGATGCTAAATGGGAGGGAGTATAAACAAAGGAATGCTGGGATGTTAGCAGCTATAACTTCCGCGCCAACACAACCCAGAATTTCCAATGAGTTGCAAAAAATTAGTCTTGAAAAACGAAACAGACTTTTTGCTTTGGGCTAAAAACTGCATAATGATAATTAAAAGACCGTTGGAACAATTTCACAATAGAAAAAATACAGTTTACACAGAACAGCCTTGAGTGAAGAGTCAATCCAATGTTACAGGTACATACAAATCTAAGGCATGTCAATGAGAGGAATCCTTAACAGTTCTATCTTCAAAGGAACCTTTAAAACAGCTCAGTGTGAACACAGTTGAGACAAGAGAAAAAAAAATGTTTCTTACCCGGTAAAAAAAGTTGACTCTTCCAACAGCTCCGATTTTCCCCACATAGTTAACGAATCCCACATTTCCCTCGGTGGAGGCATAAAACTCTCGAACCTGAATGTTCCCAAAGCGATTGAGAAACTCTCTCCACACCTCCGCTCTGATGCCGTTTCCGATGGCCAGACGCACTTTATGCTCTTTGTCGTTATCTCGCTAGAATCAAATAAAACAAAAAAAAGATTTAAGTTATAGACAACGTTTTCTCAGATTAGTTCTTATGCAGATCTCCTGTCCGCTGCTGTTGCTAAAGTCAAGTTTGGAGTGTATATATCTCTGCATATATACAAAAACAGACTTCTACTCAGCTATTACTCTTCATTGGAAGTGGTGGCTTGAATGCGCATTGATTAGGCCGGTGAACGTAGCACAAAGATACTACTTACTAGGTATTTGTACCAATTTACAAATAAAATCCTTTCAATCCTCTTTTTTTTCTAGTTATCTCAATGTCCCCCTTAAACGTCCCAAACATTAAATACCAACTCATATCAACGAAATCTCTCAGTGTGACTTAAAGCATAATTGCGTCTAAAAATATCCCGACCTCTTTGCCTCTTCTGTGTACCAGTAAAGGCAGATTTGGTTGCAGAGTTACTTGATATGGTCCTGCAGAGTAAAGGCCAGCATCTATTCCGAGAGGTGACCAGATAAAGACAAACTCTGTCCTGTGACTCGTGCAGGGTGGGGCAGAAAACGGACACCCCACTTCATGTGATGCAATTCAATACTCTCAATGGCATACAACTTTTACAGTAGTCCTAACAACAAAGTGTTTTTTGCAAAAATAATCAACAGTTGTCGTACTTTAAAGGCAAACAAAGCACACTAGGGATGCCTTGGGTTTTACACAGAAAAACAGCACCTGAAAGTTGAGATTTACGATTTCTATTTCGGTGAGCCAGCTGTGCGGGGCTGTGGGAATGTACAGATTTGGACATTTCTCTTGCTGGCGTGATCAGTCTCTATGGCAGCCTGCTGCAGCCAGTTCCAGCCAGTTGTTGTGCACAGAGAGTTTTACAGTAGTTAGGAGGGGAAAAGAGGAGGTGTGGTGCCTCTCAGCCTTTTGCTACAGATCAAGCTCTGGCTCGATAAAGCTACTGTCGCTATATCTAAAAACAGAGATATGTATCTGTAAAAAGGTTTCCTCAGAAATAGACCAGTTTTCTTCACAGGATCTGGAAAATTCTTTAACCGGGCAACCTCTTCAACTTTAGACGACTCAGTGTTTTTCTGTCAGGCACATTCCAGGACCCGTCACAACCCTGCAAAAACATCCTGCTCTCTTTGGGCGTCATGTTACAAAGCCTTTGGGTAACAATGGAGGGTTATAATGTGGAGTTATAGACCTTCATCAGTCCCTTAAAACCCATCTCTATGTTTGAATGTGCGACTTATTGCCTAAAAGTAGGGGTTAGTCAAAGGTTTTTACCTTTGGCGTGCTACAAAGGTAGCGCATCACCTCTCCGATGTACTGGATAACAGTCACGTTGTATTTCCTGCAATCATCCCAAAACTGAGAGGCAGAAAACTTCTTCTTTAGAATGATAGTCGACCCTTCAAGATAAGAAAGAGAAAGAGCCACGTAGACACGTTTTAACATAGATATACATACACAAAAGCTTTAGAATTGATCTGGATTTTAGAGTCTTTAAAGTTAACCAATACTCTGATTTGAATCAATTCAAGACAAATGTGTCCTTTTAGGAGATCTGAACATTCTCAACAAGCTGTGCACAATCCATGCATAATCTGTGAGGTATTAAAAAAGTCTCATAACAAGTTTGGACCTCAGAGAGCTCGTGCGGACACACAATAGGTGTGAACTTTGACCTATTTAGGATAAAGCAGTCGGAAAGGATCTGCTCAGATTACTGACGGGTTGGCGGGAACAAAAGGCCCTTTCACCGGGACTGACCCAGAGCAGGACAGCGGCGAGGAGGAAAGGGGGAATCGCTTGTTGCATAGAAAACCAATTCAAGACCACTTGAAAATGTGCGTCAGCACATTCAGATCATATGAGATCATTTGGGGCCCTGTGATGGGCTACAGCCTTCGTCTGCAATGCTGGTAAATCAATGGAGGTTTAAGAGAAGAAAGTGTTTGTGAAATATGGACATCAAACATGAAAGTCTCTTTACTTTTGTTTTATAAGGAAAAAAAATCTACTTCAATTAAAAAAATCGATATTTTACAACTTATAAGTTATATTTCTTCCATTTAGAGAAGATGGCTTCATAAAACATGGTTTAAAGTCATAAAAATGTGATGAATTCACTTCTTAAATGTGAATCTGTTATAATGTAAGGATATGTTGACATAAATCCAATAATAATCAAAACTGTACCTATTTATCTTCATCAGTTTGATATAAGAAATGTTCTTTTACTTGTGAAATATGGGACGATTGTACTTTGGAAATGTTTTTAACTGCAAATGTTCAGGCTTCATTGGGATTTGCTTTCTGTATTGTTTATGAATTAAGGTTTGGTTGTGTGGCTCTGCCCACAAATAGCACCTAAAATGATGACATCATATTATCCATAATATTGGCTTTTCCATATCTAAAGCCATGTACTTAAGTCTCATTCTATTCAAAATCCATTGGGTTTGCTATGATTTTTGCAGCAATACCAGCTTCAAGTCTCCTGGACGTTTTTTCCATTGGTTTAGGAGTGGGTTTTGGGGGAATGTCCGATAATGATGTTGGACTCACTCTCTTGATTCTAGTTCATCCTACATGTCTTTTGTCAGGACTCTGTGCAGACCAGTCAAATTATTCAGGATTTCATAGCCCTGTGGACCTGTGAGTAAATGTAATACATAAATCCAGACTTTGGATGACTGAATATTGTTGTCAACACTGTTTTCTAACAAACAGCCAAGAATTTTGCATGATTGCTGTTAATACTGAAATATAAAAAGCATTTACACAAACCCTTAATATTTTAGGGCTAACTCATTGTATAGCAATGAGGCTGTCAGTCTGCATCCTACCCTTCTTGGGTAGTTTGCCCAGGTACAAGCCACTGCCTGTACAGTGATATACCAATGGCACTAGTCCCTAGACTTAAGAGAACTTGATAGTGCTACTGCCAATAGAAGGAATAAATGCCACCAATTACTGTGCTGTGCCAGCAGCACCACAAGGGTTTGGCTGCTCACTATGCCTGGTTACACTTATAAAAAAAATTGCTACCATCAGAGCTCAGGAGGAGCTCACAGGTACGCTGATACAGCAGGTGGCGGCGTTTACTCCGAGAGGACACTGAATCTGTCACAACAACACTATCCCATTCCCAAGTTGTGGGGCTGGTACCGTGGAACACCTCTCCAGGGTGAGACAGAAGCCTGTGTCTGGGATCGGTACCAGAGGGGTTGGCAAAAAAGCTAAACTTAAGCAGGTCAATGTGTAAAGTCTCACTCTACGGCAGAAACTTTAGACTGCTGTTTAAAGTTTGCTCCCCTTTCTTTGTTAATCAGTTCATTAAAAAGAACTGAACCGGATTCACCTATTTGCACGTTTCTAATGTAAATCAGATAAAGCCATCATAAATACCTCTGGATAGTCTCACCTGTTTCAATGCAGCCGATAAAGCCCACAATAAACCCCGCAGTGTGGTACAAAGGCAGGTTAAGGTAGAAGACGTCTTTTGATGTTATACCGTTTGAAGATAAAACAGCCAAAGCCGATAAGAGGCGGTTCTGGTTGAGCACGGCTGCCTTGGGGAGGCCTGAAGCACAAAACAGTCAACATTTGAAAAAGAGAAGATGCTTGCTCATCATCCCTCCCTGCCTGCCGCACCGGTGGTTCCAGATGTGTAGATGTAAACAGCAGGGCTTTTGTAGGTGATGTGCGCTCTGAGGGATCGAGGGAGCGGAGCGTCGGAGGCGTTTTCCACTAGAGCAGAGAAGCCTTGGATCCCAGGCGTGTCACAGTGTTTGCTCATCAGAAGGATGGTGGTTCCCCGCTCTGTCAGAGAGGACAGCACGTCCTCAACTGCATTCCTCAGCTCTGCAAAAGCAGAAAGAAGCAAGCTTAATGAGACACACCCCAAAATTCCCTAAACTAATAAAGTCCCACTCAGATTATCTTTTGATCTAATGGAAAAGCGTTCCCAGTAAGGCAGCCTCGACTAATCGACTATTAAATAGTTGATGACTAATTTAATAGCCAATTGGTCATTACCTTATATCATATGGAGTCAAAGTGTAGTAAAGTTGAAAGTTATAATGACATTATGATAGCTTTTTGGACTATTTTGGAATTATTAAGGATTTTTGTACTTTATCTAATACTTCAGCTACATGCTAGCTATTTTTTTGGCTAATTCAGGCTTTTTGTTCATTTTTTTAGGCTAATATTTTAGCTGGCTATCAGCTTCAGCATTTTCAGGTATCAATTTCAGCATTTTCAGCTATCAGCACTAGCATCCTCAGCGGACAAATTCAGCTTACAGCATTCACACTACCATTATTGCAGGTAGTGCTATATATTTAGTTTTTAGCTAGTTTGAAGCTAATGATGGTTAAGATGTGTGCTTTACATCCAGTTTACACATGGCCCGATTAGTCGCTAATTGGAAAAAATAATCGATGATTAGTCAACTATTAAAATAATAGTTTGTGCCGGCTCTAGTTCCCAGTTGTCTTTCAATAAGGACTATGCAAAATAAAAACAAGTTTTCTAGGACATAGTTTCTGCAGAGCATCCGTGGCACATCAGAAATTTGCTTCCGATTTGTGTAAGTGACTGTTGGCGCATTTCCCATCATACCTTTATTTACACTCTCTCCCTCTAGCTTACAGCTCCTCACACCTCCAACCTAAGACCCATGAAACAAAAACCATACGGTTTTTAGCCCAATTCCAACTCAGACGATGAAAACTAAAGCAAACATAAATCTGTTTGTCTGGAAGTAGATCCATCGGAATGGAGCAGAGCAGGAAACGTTTGACTTTCTCTGCTTTTGATGCACACCAATTAGAATAAAGGAATACCCAAAAAATCCATTCTGAGCTCAATTTTAATTGAAGTGGGTCTCTAAATTTAAACGTTTACTTTATTTTTCTAAGCAGTGTGTCGTTTCGGGGTGTTTCTCCTAGTTGTCAA
>NC_050514.1:11205293-11209040 GCF_002922805.2 Oryzias melastigma
TGCTTTTGATGCACACCAATTAGAATAAAGAAATACCCAAAAATTCAATTTTGAGCTCAATTTTAATTGAAGTGGGTCTCTAAATGTAAACGTTTACTTTATTTTTCCAAGCAGTGTGTCGTTTCGGGGTGTTTCTTCTAGTTGTCAAACTTTGACAGTCTACCTGGAGCTGCTATCAGGACCGTAGCCTTGCAGCAGCTGAAGCAGTGCAGCAGAGATTTGCTGCGGATGTTGGAGTTCAGGAGCGCAACAGGAGAGCCCAGCTTCGCCAGAGCCAGCCAGGTGGAGACGAACGCGGGTTCGTTCCCCATGAAGAGCGCCACGGTGTCCCCCGCCGTGTACCCGGGGTGCGCCCGCAGCGCGTTCGCAATCCTGTTGCTCTGCTCGTCCGCGTGCGCGAACGTCAAGCTCTCATCTCCGAACACCACGAAGGGCTTTTCTGGCACGGCCACGACCTGCTCCAAGAAGCGGTCCAGAGCGAAAAACACGGGTTTCCTTCTGCGCCTCGAGACAAAAGTGACGAAAATCCTCAAAATGTCCACGACGAAGGAGATGTCCAACCACAAGTACGGGAAAAGGGTCCTCAGGACCAGCGGCACGAGCAGCAGAAGGCCTACAACCAGCGAAAACAAATAGAGCTCCATCTTTAATGATGGGCTTGTTTTGAAAAGGGGGAAATTGGAAAAGGCGACCGCTGCTGCATAACTGGGAATGCTGCAAAAAGGGATTTTGCTCAGCGGGGCGGAGCTTTCCCAGAATGATCTAAAGTTCTCTGAATAGCTGAAAGGAGAAAAAAACAGTCACATATGTTATGCTCCTTAGTTAAGAAAGTACGTCTTAAGCAACCAAATCCCTGCGTAAGTGAACCAGAACACAGGAAAAGAGTGTCAACAATGAGGTTTTAAAGTAACAGCACATATTGGATCTACTGGATCCATGCAGAGAGAAAGTAGGATCTGGAAAAAAACGAGGGAGACACTTTATGGCCCTGGACATGACATTCAGGAAAAAAGGACAAATTGTTCACTCAGATTATTATTGTGGGGCAATAATTTGTATTTTCATGCCACAATTTTGTATTTTGTCACCTCAAACTAGCAGCATTTTGATTGCACAAATTTATTATGCGCCTATATTGGCATTTTGTGATTGCGATTTAGTATTTTGAGCACACACATTTTCATTTTGTAGGCACAAATTTACATTTGATGTGCACAAATTAGTGTTTTCTTTGGCACTAAACAGTATTTTGTGCACAAAAAAATGTAATTGTGTCCTCAAATTAGTGCATATGTATATTTTTTAGCATATTTTGAGTATTTTGTGTGCACGATTAACATTTTGAGAGCACAAATAAGTATTTTTGCTTTATATTTTGTATTTTTGGGGGACAAGGTAAGATTTTTTTTTTAAATAGGATTTTGTGGGAGCAATTTAGCATTTTGTGAACACAAATAAGTATTTCGTGTGCACAAATGATCATGTGGGCACAAATTAGCTTTTTGTATGCACAAATTAATATTTTTTGGGGTACAAACTAGCACTTTGAGGCCACAAATTAGAGTTTTGTGTAGACAAATTTGTATTTTTTTTGGGAGCAAAAGGAAGATTTTTGAAAAATTTGGATTTTGTGGGCACAAATTATCATTTTGTGAACACAATTTAGCATGTGTGGGCACAAAGTGGTATTTCAAGTGCACATATTAGCATATTGTGAGTATAAATTATTTTTATTGTATGAAGATAAATTAGGACTTGGGGCTCAAAGTAGTATTTCATGCTCTCAAATTAGCTTATTGTGGGCACAATTAGCATTTTGTACATACAACTTAGTGTTTCGTGGGCATGAATTTGCATTTGTGGGCACAAATTAGTATTGTGTATGCACAAATGAGCATTTTGTTTGGCTCTAAATAGTATTTTGCTCACACAAATTAGCATTTTTTAAGCGCAAATTAGTATTTTGTGGGCACTAAGCAATTCGTATACACAAAAAAGTATTTTATGCACACGTGCATTTAATGGGCACAAACATTATAGTATTTTGAGTACAATAATTCGTATTTGTGAGTAAAAAAAATGTTTTTTCTTACACATAAATTAGCATTTTGTCTGCACAAGTTAGTATTTGTGCAGACAAATTTATATTTTTTGTCCACATAGTGGTAAGAATTGATGATACTAAACTATTAATTAGTGCGCACACATTTCTAATGAAGTGCTAATCTATGCACACAAAATAGGCCTACTAAATTGTGGCCACAAAATGCTAATTTTTGGATATGAAATACAAATTCAGGGCGACAAGTTATTAACCTGAGAAAACAATTTGTCTTTTTTTTAATTTTATGTCCAGTGTGCCGTAATTTATTATACAAGATAAAACTCTTCTTCAGCATTTGTGTGATTTTTTTATTTTTTAAATTCAAATAGTTTCAAATGTTTTTGAGACGTGAGTCAGATCCAGTCAAAAAAATCTAATGTGAAGCATAAAACTTTATTCTTTGGGGCTAATTTTCTGCAAAGGGAAGACTGTTTTAAGAAAAGGATGAATGAGGTAATTTAAGGAGAGATTTTGATTTGACTTTCCATCAGTGAGAGCACCGAGGATGAAACGTGACTGGATGACAATAAACCAAAACACATCAGCCGAGTAATGAAGGAGTACCTAGAAAACATTTCTAGGTTCTGAAGTGTTCTACCCAACCCCAAACATCATAACTGTTGAGAAGATCTGTATGGAGGAATGGACCAAAAATAGCAGCTACAGGTGCTGAAGAGTTTCCCAACATCGTCCTGGATTTATTTAATACAACAAAATATATATAAAAATTATACAATGTGATTTCCAAGATACTTTTTTACATTCTGTTGTAGCTGACAGTTGACCTTTATGAACATTTGTGGTGGAACTTGCAAAATTGATGACTGCCAAATATTTTTTATCTAACTATATCTAATCTTATTTTGTACAGTCACAGCGAACTAGTGGATCCAAATGTCAATGCTTTAATCAGTTCATTTCAGCTGCTTTGCAGTCAATCCTCCTCACTGTTTCCTGCATTCTTTCAAATTTCATCTTAGATCCTCAGATTATGTCTGGAGCAAGCAGTAGAAGCAACACGGACAAAATCCGATAAAACTCTGGTAGAGGACAACTTTACGACTGACAGATTAATTTTTGCATCCACTGTAATGAACTTCTACCGGTCTTTAAATACATGCAAGAAATTGACAAAAAAATCTCTAGAAGTTGCTTTAATTTATTTAAAATTCAAACAATATTTTAGCTTTTTTTGGGGGGGGGGTTCACAAGTTATAATACGGACTAGAGCTAAATGTAAATATAAAGTCATCGGCCTAAAAACATGCCTTTGCACGAGTGCAGAAGTGTGTTGAATACCCATAATCACTGAGTGTCTTTAGTAGTCAGAGCAGATTGGCAACTTTTTGTGAATCAATTGTTTTTGAAAATATATAACCAGTCTGATCCACTGTACGCAAATGTAACAGCAGAAGGATCTGTTCATAATTTATGCAAAGTCAGTTCCAACATACAAGAATGCTAAAATGTTATTTATCTGAGATGAACTGCAATCATGTTTTACAAATAAAATAAATCATTAAGGAAAAAAAGGATATTATTATAACTACAAGACATATTGCTTGCTTTCACGATGTAAGGAAGATTTTTGATGATTGTGATTTCTATCTTTTCCACAACAATGTTGCCCATCTCTCCTGGAC
>NC_050514.1:11209669-11225810 GCF_002922805.2 Oryzias melastigma
TGCAAATATATAAGTAAGCAGTCTGATCCACTGTACGTAAGGATCTGTTCATAATTTATGCAAAGTCTGTTCCAACAGACAATATGAATGCTAAAATGTGATTTATCTGAGCTGAACTGCAATCATGTTTTACAAATAAAATAAATCATTAAGAAAAAAAATGATATCATTATAAATATTGCTTGCTTTCACGATGTAAGGAAGATTTTTGATGATTGTGATTTCTATCTTTTCCACAACAATGTTGCCCATCTCTCCTGGACTGTCCTCAAGTGGTGGAAGCGCTCTAACACATGCATGTGAGGCAGGAGAGCAGTGTGCTTTCAGAGCCACTTTTAACCCTTTACTTCACATGTTCACACATCGGGTTGCAAGCTGCAAAACTGATTTATTGCAGCCTGGATTCCTGATTCATGACAGAACTTCTCAATCTGCACTCAGAGGAGCCCATGCAAATGCACAGGTTATTTATGTGAGAATAAAACAAAACAGATTAAAAAAAGCAACCTAAATATAAAATAACGTGCAGTTGGTTTAGAGTTCAAAATTTGCTAATACCAATATTTTTTGTGTCAAAACTATGTTTGTCATGACATTTTAATGAGGTGTATTATTCATAGCAGGAGTATCCTGAGCTGATACTATGTTTAAAATACAAACTTGAACTCTGAGTCCAGGGCTTCATGTTTTTCTAGTAATTTCCCAAAGTAGCATCCTGTTAGTGATATGTTCTGTTAGCATGTACCCCTAACTTCTATTTCTGCCGACCACACAACCAGAGACGGTACGCCTGCTTTCAAATGTTTATTACAAAAACTGCAAGAACTTGTAAAATTTATTGAAATTATGTTGAGAAAGGTTATTTTCTCAAAATAATTGCCTCATTTGCTGATTAGTGATTTTACTTGTTTTATGTTTAGACCCGCGTTTTTCCCTTGAGTTGTCATGACTGGTGTCTTTCTCCTCTGTGAGATGAATAAAGTTCTGTTCTATTTAATGGACCCATGTGGCCCAAGTGTTAAAAAAGTGTTTTTCTAGTATTTATGACGCATTGACATGTGGTTCTACATCAACTATCTCTCAGGTGTTTTGCTCATGTCACATTTGTTTGGTTTTTCATGTTTCCTGCACACATCATTTCACATTTCTGCATGACAGGACGATCACATTTAGATTGGGAACAAATATATCATCTGAGAGCAGGAGAGACTGATTCTTCCTAAAAAAGATCGATGAACACATTTTTTTCATATTCAACTTTATTTGTAGAGCACTTTTCCTGCAGCAGAACACCTCAAAGTGTTATAAATAACAATAAAACAAATAATTATGTTGAAAACCTCCAACGCATAAAATAAAAACAAGCAGAAACAGTCACTATAAAAACAAATTAAACTTGTATTTTTTTAAAGTATGCTAAAGAAAATCCTACTGAGAATACCTGAAGAAAGATTTAATTAACATTACTGAATAACAAAGACCCTAAGGACAGACTTGTTTTTTTAAATTAAATGTGAGGGGTGGGGCAGTGTCCTGTGGATCCTATAGGCCACTGCTCTCAGACGGCTTTTGTTCCGCTCCAACACTTAAAGGTATGCACACTCTGAATGAGCATGAGAATGCAGCATCACAGCCGGACGCTCCTTTATCCTGGTGTTTGGGAGGAATCCTGGTGTGCCTCCGAGTGTTAGCTTCCTGTGTCAATTAGCACGTGGCAGAGGGAAAGCGTCCTCTCTTTTCTGTGATTTTTCTATTGCAGGGGGAGAGTCAGTTTGGTTTGGTTTGCTGACATGAGCCACAAATCAAACATGTATTAGGTCTGTTTTACTAAAGACAAGTGAAACTCATCTGCTTATGTTTGTGTGGCTTTTTAAGGAATTAAATGTATCCGTTTTATTTGATTTTTATAGTATGCAACCTTCAAATGGGGAGTTATCAAAATAAATCAGTTTTACTCTAAAATTAACACATTTTGACAACATCAAAACTTCCTGTTAGCCAGCAACAGTAAGTATTTTCCAAAACCTTCATCTTATGTACTAAAAGGTATGAGTGTCAAAGTACACACTTAAGCTCTATTGAAGGCACTACTGTAGAATTGCTTAGTAGTGTATTTTAGGTCCCACAGCATTACATTAACCTTTGACTTTCTTGTTTGATTTTGTCTGTGGCCAATTCAATCGTTTTGTTTTTTTAAACAAGTCTATGAGCTCCTCTGTTCAAACTAACATAACAAGTCCTGTTTTTAAATTCCCTCTCTACTCCCTGACTACCAAAAAACGATAGTGTGTGACTATCGAGTGCCCTAGATTTGACACCATGCTCACTCTTTTTTTTTTTAAATGGCCAATATGATATCAACAATTTCACAAAGTGAAAATCTAATCAACACAAACATTTTACAATGACTATTTATAAATCATGTGTGTTTTATGATTAAAAATATGTTTTATCAAAAAATTACATTAAAATACTCTTTTTTTTTTTTTTTTTTTTTTTGTAAAATTTTTTAAAACGGAATGCATTAAGGTCTATATTCTCCAATTTAGTACCCATCAATGCACACTGTTTTTTTGCAAAGATTTCTGGGAAATTTCTAGTGCACTCAAATTTGGTATTGTATATTCGGACAACAGAACAAAATGGTAAATGTGAAGGAATTCGAACATAGTCTTCGTCTGCGACTTCTTCTATTCTGTTCCCTGTTTGTTTTTTATGTGGATTTTCTATTAATTAAACAATATAATTTCTGTACAGTGTCCTTAGTTTTCTGACAGGCACTTGTTGTATAATTTTCAGTTTTATTCCACAAAACAAAATGATGATTCAGTTAGCCTATAACAGTTATGCAAGGAGGAGGAAGAAGGAAGTGTACAGCCTTCTGTAAAGTGGACTCAGTAACCCCCAGCAGTTCAGACCGGACACAAAAAAGAGACTTAACAGCTGGTTCTGTCACACCATCCACGATAACAGAAAGAAGGATGCCGGTGAAACTATCATCAATCATTGAGGCAAAAAAGTATTTGTCATTCATTGACTCTTCAAGTTGCTCCACCTAAAAAAGATGAGAGGTATTTGTATTTGATCAGAAAATAAGTATCTGGTCAAATTCAAAAGCTGGATGTTAATGACAGAGGTCAAACATTCACTGTTGGTTTACTGCTGGCCCATTCTACCTATCAGATCTTCTCAAGAGCTGTGATGTTTTAGAAATATTGCTAGGCAACACTGATGTTTGACTCCCTCCACAGATTATCTACCGGATTGAGGTCCAGAAACCGATTAAGCCACTCCAGAATCTTGCTCTTTAGGTAGAGTTGTGATGCTGGAAGATCATACCACGTCTCCTCAATCTCTTTGATGGAAGGAGGTTATTGCCCACAATATCACCATATATGGCTCCATTCATTTTTCTCTTAACAAGTCAGTCCCCTTTGCAGAAAAACTGCATCAAATGCTTTCACCGTCATGCGATTGTTAACTACTGAGTACTTTTTTACCCAACTGTAATCTTTCTTACCCCTCATCATCCTGTGGAGGCTCTGAGCAGCACTTTCATTACACTATTCCTCACAACACTGCAGTGACTTTACATACTTCACATCATTTGGCACTTTTATTGGTGCAATATTTGTTCATATTTTTAGAGCCACTGGACTATTTCAAGGGGTTGTAAATGAATAAAACATTCTCTATGATTGTTCTCAGTTCATTTGTTGAGACCCTTTATATTCAAAATGTACATTTTTGTGCTGTAGTAAACACAGAAATGTCCCCACTGTGGGAAAAATGAAATCATCCATCACCTGCTCAAATATGAGAGGGAGCAAAAACTATCACAGCACCGCTATGAAATGGACCATATTAACTATAGACAACATTCAGAAATAAACCCATGGATGCAGCTGCATTCTTCTGATCGTGTTTGCAGGAGATCCGAGTCCACATGTCTGCACTAGTCTGCACTGGCAGACCCCAGCAGCCTCTGATGTCCCGTCCGAGTGCAAAGTAGAACACCTGCACTCGTCGCTGCGCTGTTTATGCAAGCTATCTTTTGTATGTGGTCTTTACATGATGGCCTCACTCCTCCCCTCTGTAACAAAAACATTTGATTGCACTTAAATCATCTTTGAGTTTTGCATGAAGGATGGATGCTGCATCCTCAAATGTCCATCCAACAGAGAGAGAGGGAGGGGGGCGCTTTGGCCAAAAGACCCCCCCCCCCCATCCCCCACTCATGCATGGAAACATTAGCAGCCCCCCTGGGATCTGTGGGTTGTGAAACTTTTTGCGAGCACATGTGGGGCTGCAGTCGGATCTTTTCTTGCACACTTTCATTGATTCTTCTGCAAAAAAAGAACCTTTGAACGCCTTTAAAGGGAGTCCTGCTTCTGCTGCAGCACTTTTTATGCTCTTGTTGAGGAAGGAATACCAAGTTACTTTCGAGTTCACTAAAATAGGAATTTGTCTGAAATAAAAAAAAAGTGGATTTCATTTATTTTCTTCTTTTGAACCAGGAAAATACGCACTATTTTTTCTAAAGATGTGCTTGGCTACTTCTGCCTGGTCGCTTGATAAGAATTCGCTGGCGTCAGGGATTGTGTTTCAGAAATGCTCTTTTCTCAAGTCACGTTGCATCACTACATGGAGGCGACCAATGGTTTCAGAGACACGTAGACCCGCCGCTATAAAGCGCGCCGCGCGTCGGGCGGGCCATCTTTACGCAAAAGCGCAAACTGAGACGCGGATCGCCGCTTTGACTCCACTCATTCTTTCTTGGGACAATGCTGCGAGTGAGGTGTCTGAGAGGAGGCAGCAGGGGGGCCGAAGCTGCCCATCTGATCGGAGCCATGGTTTGTATTTTGGTGGTTTTATTTTTTTCCTTTCTTTCATAGAAAAAAAAACAATCTTTTCTGTCTGTTAAAAAAGCACACAGTCAATAAAGGCATTTTTGTTGGACATGTTCTTTAATCTTCATCTGAGGGGTTTAACTAGAGATTAGTGCACTTTAAAAAAAAATGTTTTGATTTTTTTGTATGAATTAAAAAAAATCTAAAAACAAGCAAACAAACAAACAAAAAATCCAGTGTGGCTGACTTTTGATGGAAGCAAATCCTGTTTGCACTACTTCAAAGAAACCTAAGTCCAAGGACTGATCTGATTTTCCTGACTGCAGAGCATTTCTTTCCTCTGCTCCTGGAGTGACAGCGAACAGCTGTTTGGCACAGATGCGCTCTCAAACTCTGTGACACTGGAGTTGGTCAGGGGCCATCAGGGGCCACGCTCTCCCGCCTATCTGTGGAGATAAAGGGCTTCTTAATAACACGTGTACTTTGGCACCAAACCAATCTACCTCACTGCCTCCTGTCAGTTTCTTTGCACAGCTTCAAGGCATATCAATTGACTAAATCACATGTTTATTGCACTAATGTAAGCACAAAGAGAATATCTTCATGTTGTTGTACTTTTTTTCTTTTGAAACCTGATTTGTTTGTTTCCTCCTCAGCTTGGCCGCTCAGTCGCTGGCTGGGCGCAGAGGGTTTTTCAGAGCACCTCAAGCGCTGCAGCTGCACAGCCACGACATGCAGCTGAAGAGGAACATGTTACTGAGTCTGCTCCGCAGGAATGTCCTGTCTGCAGCTACAATGAATGGGACCCCCTTGAGGAGGTCATCGTGGGTCGAGCCGAGAACGCCCACGTGCCTCCCTTTACCGTGGAAGTGAAAGTGAGTTTTTTTACTTTATGTAGGGCCTCCAATGGCCAGGTTTGCCAAATGTGTTTACGCTTCTGCATGTCCTAACAGGCTAACACATATGAGAAGTATTGGCCCTTCTACCAGAAGCATGGGGGCCAGTCTTTTCCTGCGGACCACTTGAAAAAAGCTGTTGCTGAGATTGAAGAAATGTGCAATATTCTGCGCCATGAGGGTGTCGTCGTGAGGAGACCGGATCCCATCGACTGGTCTTTGGAATACAAAACTCCAGATTTCTCATCAACAGGTAAAAAAAAAATGATTATGTGATGTAATTTCTTGTTTTCATAAAAGAAAATAAAAATACTTATTCTTGTAGGAATGTATGCTGCCATGCCCAGAGACATCCTTATAGTGGTTGGGAATGAAATTATTGAGGCCCCAATGGCCTGGAGGGCTCGTTTCTTTGAGTACCGCGCCTACAGACCCCTGATCAAGGAGTACTTCAGAAAAGGTGCTAAATGGACCACAGCTCCCAAACCCACCATGGCTGATGAGCTTTACGATCAGGTGACTTCCCGAATGTTTGCTTGAAGTGTTTACAGTCGAAAGCCGATCCTTGTGAAGGTTCCAGATCATGTGCTGCATTTATCAGCTGTGTTTGAACTCCTCATTCAGGTTCTTGATATCGCTGAACTCCATGCCCTCGCTGCTCACTGAGCTTCCACGTGGGAAACGGGCTCTTTCCTTCCAGCTTTATTGCTTCCCAGTAACCCTATCTCTCCGGTGTTGCGCAGGACTACCCCATCCGCACGGTGGAGGACAGGCACAAACTGGCTGCACAGGGGAAGTTCGTGACCACCGAGCACGAGCCCTGCTTCGATGCTGCTGATTTCATCCGAGCCGGGACGGACCTCTTCGTCCAGAGGAGTCAGGTGCGGAGATGGATGCAGACCGACAGAAGTGATTAGATAAGAGCTTGATAAGGAGCTGGTGCTCTGGTTCAGGAGCGTGCATCTGAGCATGCATCCCAGATAAGACATTCACAAATTATAGGTGTTAAACTCAATCACACAGGGGGCCAAAATCCAAAACATACTTTAGGAGAAACATTTATTGAACACGCTCAAACTAACATTTTTAAACTTTAAAAACATAACCCTAATCCTAGCCCGGTCCGCGTCTGGAACCAGTATGGTACCGACTGTCCAGTACCAGGTTAATGTTAGGGTTAGGATACAGGTCCACGTTCCAGTTTGCTACCCGGAGGTTGGGGAGCCTTGATTTAATAGGAAGTCAAAAAACGATGAGGGAAGCAAAAATGTTCATTTTTGAGGGGTCCTTAACCAAACGTCAGTATGTGAAGACTTAGGAATGAGAATGTGTTGCACTATGTTACCAGTGCAAGATAACATCGGACGGTTAATAAAAAAAAATGATCTGGCAGGCTGGAATAACCACCCAGCGGGTCGGATCTGGCCCTCGGACCTTGACTTTAACATGTGTTATAGCGTGTATATCTTTCTTTACAGGTTACAAACTACATGGGAATTGAGTGGATGCGCCGTCATCTGGCGCCAGATTACAAGGTCCACATAATCTCATTCAAAGACCCCAATCCCATGCACATCGATGCCACGTTTAACATAATTGGTCCAGGATTGGTGCTGTCCAACCCGGATCGTCCGTGTCGCCAGGTAACAACGATTTTTCCAGCTAACTCACTGCCCTCCTGTGGAGATAAGGCCTCAGCTCTACCTTTATAACCTACTTTTTATCTTTTATCTTAGATTGAGATGTTCAAGAAGGCCGGCTGGACTGTTGTAAAACCTCCAACCCCTTTGATTCCTGATGGTGCGTCTTTGCTACTGAAATTTGTTTAATTTTGGAGATTTTGTGCTATAAAAAAAGGTCTTTCTGTGCAGACCATCCCCTGTGGATGTCCTCCAAATGGCTGTCCATGAACGTCCTGATGTTGGATGAAAAGCGTGTCATGGTGGACGCCAATGAGAGCTCCATTCAGAAAATGTTTGAGAGCCTTGGTAAGTTCTCCAACCCAAACTAAAAACGTCTGCACGTCAGTCCCGGGTTTCTCTCATGTTGGATGCGACTGTCATGCAGGGATCCAGACCGTAAAGGTGAACATTCGCCATGCCAACTCCCTGGGTGGCGGCTTCCACTGCTGGACAACCGATGTCCGTCGCCGTGGTACCTTGCAGTCCTATTTCCATTAGCCACGCCAGAAATAGGCAGTTTTTATTGAGTTTTTCTTGTGAATTGATCAGTAATGTACACTTAAACAAAAAAAAAAAGTAAAGAAAAATGTACTCTGCAAATGTAGGCCTCTGTCTTAATGAATTTGGCCATGTGTGTTTCTGTGTCAAACAAATGATCGGGACAGGAGGGGCGAAGGTGCCGAAGCTGCTTCTCCGCCTTTGTGTCAAGAATGAACTTTTACGAATGGTTTTGATTTGCTCTATCAGGCATTGATGCCTTTGCAGACAGCTTTGTTCACAGATCAGTACATATTTTACGCTAATGGTTGTCACTACACACAATCTCAATATCAACTGCATTTCTGGCCTGGCTATTGTGAAAATAAAAGGGTTCTTCTCCATCCTGACGCCGAAGCTCTGAGGACAAGGTACAATTTGGTATGGGAGTGTCATCAAACGAGGGCACAGGGGGTGACAGACTACCTCCTTAGGAAAACTGGGGGTGGGTTTTTCCCTGGAGCGAATGTGCTCTCCTTGCTTCTCTCCTCCTCAAGGTCCTGAAATGTGTGCTCCAGCTGTGACAGAAGCAAAGGAACACATTAACTCCATGAAAAAAACGCCCTCAAGTCTTAATTTTTTCCAAAATTTTGTATATTAAAGTCATGTATAAACTTTTTTTTTACATAGGTCATAAAACAATTTTGTCATTCACTATTTTGTATGAAAAAAAGAGAGTGGGAGAAAAAGAAGTGGATCCATTGGACAGAAAAAGTTTTTCTTATATTTTTACAACTTTATATTGGCTTTCCCAGCAGTTAATGTTTTTATATATTTACTATGCGGTCCATATCAGTTATTGTATACCTTTTGCCTCTACTGTATGCTAATACTACAAATCTGGGCCAGTTACATGCTGCTAGTCATTCTCACTGAAATACTTCTTGTCTGCTTTTGAGTTTTACAGCAAAAATAATAATAATTTTAAAAAAAAAAAGCTTCAAGGGTGAAAAGATGTTTGATTCCTTTGCTGTCCTCAGAGTGAGTTGCACAATGTAACTGCCTTGATATTTATTTTAAATAATTCAAGGGATGTGCAGCTCAACAGAGTAATACAAGTAATGTTTGTCATGCCATGCAAATAAAATGAAGTTTTAAGACATTTCCATTCAGTGCTGTGGTTCTTTGTTGCTTTTTTTCCTCACTTTATATCTTATTTTGAGCATTTTCTTCTCAATATAGCTGGTAATCCAGAAAAATGCTCATGGGAATATTTTTAAACACAGGTTAAAGGCTGTATAAGTAAATAATGAGTTTATTTATAATTATAAGGTTTGCATGTTGGTACTCATGAACATTTTTTAAACAATAAAACACCGGTGATGAATTAATTGTATTTTGGACATTTAATTCTTTACAATATTCACATTTGTAAAGTGGAAGTACCACTAACAAAGCTTTTTAAAAATAACGTTTTTCCTTTGTGACAATTGTTGACACTTTACAGTCAGGTTCCAATAATTGTTTCATATGTATTAACTATGATTAGTCCGAGAACACTTTTGCGATAAAAAGTTAAACTATCAATTTTGCCGTGTAATTTTTAACCAATATAATATACCCAATAAAAAGTATTTTTCATTAAAAAATAGGTCATATGACAGCACATAATAAATTGGAGTACTTATTTTTATTTTCAATTGGAAAATAAAAACATAGAAATAAAAACATAGCAAGACCCTAAAAACATGCTTGAAAATTACTTTTAAAAAAATTAGGAATTTGAGAACAAAAAAAATTCTAAAAAAAATTAAATAATTATAATAATGACAGTAATGATGCTGGAGGCTTGGCCTTTGGTCCACCCATTCCTGGGACATGTGAGACTTTATCCAGAGGGACATAACACACAGAAAAATGCAATATATTGAAAATTATCTTTGCTCAGGAGAAAATCACCCAGTGTTAGTGCTCTAGGGTTAAGTAATGGTTAATTAATGCTTATGAGGTCATACAGTCTTATAAAGAGTTAGTTCAGGCTAAAATTATTACATAAAACCTCTTGCTACCTAACTTCTAAGAACCAAAGTCAATTATTACTTCAGACGTTATTAAGGCTTTACACATAGATTAACCAATTTGTTGGAGATGCATAGAAAACACTAAGCAATTGCATTAGGAAACTATTATAAATGATTTGTTATTAATTAAATGGGATTGAATAACCCACATTATCTATCTGATAACTAATGGATTAAATAATAGTCTTAGTATTGCATAAAACTGTCTGATAACATGTCATTTAATAGTTATATAACACTTAATTATGCATCAACTAACATTAATAAAGTGTTTTTAAAAGTATAAAGTGCTATCATATAATACTTTTTTAAAAATTTAATTTAACTTAATGTGTGTGCTTTTTTTTTAGGAATTTGTGTTTAACTTTACCAAAAATGCTGACTTTTCTTGTAGTATTTTACATGGCTTGAGATTTGCTATAATTTGAACTATTTAGTAAATTTCTAAAAAAAAAGAAATGAAAAAATTGCTCATTTTTTAAGAGAAGCTGTCACATTTTGGGGGTTTATACACCAAGAAATATATACAACTTTATTGTTGGTACTGTTTGTCTATTCTTCACAGCCTGCAAGTTTTCCCAATGTTTATTATATTATCAGTAATAATAATAAAAAATGTGCAGATCATTTCAAAACCAAAACTAAAACCTTCATTTGATTGTCACAAAAATCGATTCAAGCATCCCAAAAACAAATTTATTCAAGCCACGTGATGTTAATCGCTCCAAATGTAGTGGCATTAGATAAAAATACAAAGTTTGGAAACGTTAAGTGAGTTCATTTAGTCCACTGTGAACCTGGGATCCATTCACCTGTTCGATACGTGCTATGCATGTTTGTACTGTATGTGAGAACCTGCTGGATGTAACACTTCTGTAAACATTAACCAGGCTGATGTGTCAGGAGAGCTGCTGATGCAATGTCATTAACAAAGCTCCTTCAAAAACAGTGACAACACACAATGCAGGATTATTTGTTCTTATAAATAATTGTAGATATTTTGATTAGGGGCTGCAGAGAGGTTGACATTTCTGTCTCAAAGTGAGAAGGCCCTGGTTCAAATCCCAGCTGGAACCTTTCTGTGTGATCCTCGTTCATGAAACAGTTTTTTCTGGGAACTCCAGCTTCTAGAGTTAATTGATAATTCTATTTTTTCTCTGGGTGTCAGTGTGAGTGTGTGTGACTGTGGGGCCTGCAACAGACTGGCCACCTGGAGTAGCTGGGATAGGCTCCAGCATCCCAGTGCCCAAAGGGATACAGCAGGTTCTGAAAAATTAATTGAATGGAATTTATAACCAAAGCAGCAATATGTAAAACTCCTGACAAAACCCTGAAGGACATTTGGAAAAATTTCATCAAAAATTGGTTTCATATCTCAATTTATTTTTCAAAAACATTAGATTTATTTTGACCATAGGGGCTTGATTTATTGTAGTCTGTAGCATAGTTTTTTTCAAGTTTGTTTTCAGTCACAATCAAAGGATGGCAACCCATTATTCTTATTGGTGACACACACATGCACAAAGGAGATGAATGCTCACACGAATGCACACACTGTACTGTGTATTTGTCAAACAGCTTGAGGGCTGCAGCTGCTCAGGATTTTCAGAAGTTTGAGGTCCTCAGGACTGTAAACAGATGTGGCAGAAAGATTCAAAACGGGTGGTGGATGACATTAAAGGTGAATTCCAAGGTCAGATCATGTCAGTGTCACATCACAGCACATCACTGTTATAAGCAAACATCGTTTGTGGAAGGATCTGGGGAAGAAACCCTTCAAACTCCAGGCTCTTTGAGCAAGCTACTGGAAGAGTGATTGTGAGATCTTTCATTTTTTCAGTTTTTGTACTTCATACAGTTTGACAGCAGACGGCTGACAGGACTTCAGGCCTACTTCCTTCCTCGCGTTCCTATTAATTAATCAGGAAGCAGTCGTAAATGAAGAAAGTAAACTAGAATCTTTAAACTAAAATCAAATATGCTATTTTAATTTGTTATTAAACTGACTTTCAGTTTAATCAAAATATAGAAACTGATTGTCTTTGTGACACTGTGTTGCTGCATATTTCTAAGCATGGTGAACATAGAGCACCACCATGTGGCGGTCGCTTGGAATCGTCACACGTGGAAATCTGGACACTTATGGTGAACCGGGTCATTTAATATTCAGAAGCAGTAACATAAAGTCATGGCTTGATCAGCCTCTCTCACTGTTGAAGTGAAAAAGATAACTTTTGTTCAAAACTTGTTTGATTTGAACAGAGTTCTGAACTTAAACTATTTACACATCTTTTTTTTCAGTTGCTTGTAGTTTTGTATATTTTTGAGATCCAGTCTTGACCTTTTGGCCTCATCAGTTAATAAATGTTTTGTTGGAAATGATGTGTTTTTATGTCACTTTATTTTCCTTTTTTAATTTTGCTTTTCTTGTGTTACTTTGAGGCAACCTTAGTTGTCAGCCGTTCCTTTATCACTAAACTAAACCTATTTATGCAGCTCTTTAGTGTCTCCATATTTAACATTAAACATGTTTTATTTCAGAGTTGTAGTTTAACGTTTTGTGACATAAAGTATTGTGGAAGGACTTTTCCATGTAATGCATCTTCATTAGTTATTAGAACTCCATTTTAGCTTTGTTTTGTTTTAAAGTTTGAATTTAGGATTGGGCTTTGGCATCTTCACAACTTTTAATTCCTGTCATCTAGAGTCGCCAGTGATGTAATCAGAAAAAATACTGTGTTGTGGGATGCGTTTTGCATGGAAAAAAGCACAAAATTATACAATTTTGTCCCACTTTCAAAATGATGACACCAAAAGATAACGTTTGTTGTAAAGTTGTGTTCTAAAGAAGCTTGCAGCATATCACTTTCCCCGTGATTCGGTTCAAATCTCACTTTTTGGGTCACACTTTTGTTTCGATTTGATATGCAGTTTGTGTGAAATAAATCCAACAACAAATTCATTTTTTTATTTGCTACTAATTAAGTAATAATGAAGAAAAACCTTTTGCTTGGTTCATACTAAGCCTGGTGTAATGTAACACACAAAATATACTTAAATTCAATGCAACATGTTTGCCGCTATTCATTTTTAATAATAGTTTTAGCCCTGCGACAGACTGGCGACCTGTCCAGGGTGTACCCCGCCTTCGCCCTTCAGTAGCCGGGTTAAGCTCCGGCACCCCCGCGACCCCGAATGGGAAGAAGCGGCCAAGAAGATGGATGGATGGATGGATAATAGTTTTAAACCTACTGGTAAACAGAAAGAATGCAACATTTCACTTTCCACATTCAGGGTAACGATGTAGCGAACGGTTCAGCTTTAAATTGAGTGAATTGAAATTGAATGAAAGCGTCTTTAAGAGGATTAAAAACTCCTCCAAAGTTTTTAGGTTTAAGGTGATCTTCTAGAGAAAGCAGCTTTCAGTTCTCTAGATCCTCCTGACTATCTACAATGCAAATGTGTCTTCTGCATAATGTTA
The DNA here is from genome assembly GCF_002922805.2 of Oryzias melastigma. Taxonomy (NCBI): domain Eukaryota; kingdom Metazoa; phylum Chordata; class Actinopteri; order Beloniformes; family Adrianichthyidae; genus Oryzias; species Oryzias melastigma. The sequence goes on from NC_050514.1 coordinate 11,223,137, forward strand.
GATCAGCTCTACAGAGGACATTTGGGACTTTTCAATGATAACAAATGCGAAGGGGTGGGGATTCTGGGAATTGTAGTTTTGTGGATTTAAAAACATTTTGACTGGATATTTTTTTCTTTTCTGTTAGTCAGTAGAATACGATTTAGATCAGCGCTCATTCAATCAATCATTATATAGATATGTTTGTGATTGACAGTGACATTAGTGAACTCTAGTGGTATAAAACAACTTTCCATAGAGCTACTCTTGAATTAGGTTTGTTTTTATCACCAAAACTCATCCAAGAGCATGCTCAGAGGTAAGGCTGGTCATGCGGGTGTCTGCTTTTTCATGGTCCTGCAAAGATGGTCGGTCTATCCTCTCCAAACAGAACTTTTGACCCGGGTTTAGCCGTAATGAGCTAAAGGTTTCCGGGTCTGCAGAAGCACGGCAGTCAATAACGGACTCTGTAAGTATGAGTTAACATGCTAAAGTAAAAGCTGTGACCAGACAGCTGAGAAGAACTGAACACAGCTTGTTCAGATTGCAAAGATTTTTCAAGACTTGTGACTAAAAAAGAAAAAAATTGTCTTGGACACACTATACTAAAAATGAATAAACTTCACAAAAGAGTTGCACAAAACAGAAATGAATATGAAATATTCCCCTGACAACATTTTTTAAGTGTGTCAAAACGTTTTGTTATTTAACACACCAAAATTAAAGCATTTAAATAATAAATTAACCAATAAATAGGTTTAGAAAACATGTGGTTGAGGGTTCTGTAACTTTAGCGACAGCTCCTGTACACGACTGAAATTACACTGAATTATCTTTCTAATCTTTTTTTACTCTAATATACAAGAATTCCAATTTAAAAAATTAAGTGAAGGATAAACAATTATAACAAGTTTTTTTGTTAAGAGTCTTATTGTGAGAACTAAAGCATTTAATCTTGTCCAGCGCTCAGCACAGGCCGAGACGAGATACAAGGACATTAAAATAAACACACACTGCACAGCTCTCTAAGCTGATAATCGGGTGGTGACTGCAAGCAGCTGTCGCTGTGTGTTGTCTGAACTCTGCAAGCTCTTCCTTTGTCTAATAAAAAAAACTTGGGATTTCACTTGCAGGAGGAAGTGAAACATGCGTCAGATGTGACGTCATCTTGTCCGAGAGGCTGCACACTTTTCACCTGGCTGCAGTCCTTGCAGTGTGCGGTTGCATTCATATAAAAAATAAAGATATCTTAAACCAACATGTTGCAAAATGATCACTTTGGATTGCTAAATGTTTTTATATTGCTCTTGTTGACCTTTTAGACATGAAATCTAATGTTGGGTATAATAGGTATGTTCGTGTCCACATTGAAACAGTGAGGCTGGACTTACTGGGTAATGTCCAGGACTCAATACAAGGTGGAACATTTTTTTTTAAGCACAAACTGGACTACATTTTACACTTTTCCCTTAAATTTGAGAAAATTTAACAAATATTTAGAACATTAGAGTTCAGCTAAATAATGTCTCAGTCAGAGCATTCATCATGTAAAACATCATTGACCTAGAACACAAGATTCTGACAGTCTGAGTACGTCAGCGAAGACCGTTTACAACCTGTGATTTAACACTTTGGACAAGGACTCTATGAGCTGTGTGTGACTTGACTTACAGAGGGAAGGGACCATGGCCAGGAACTGTATGTTGAATAAAGATAATGCAAGTACAGTTTGTGCAGACAAACCGTGATACAACAACGTGACCAAAGTTCAATAAGAAAACTGTTACAGCACTCGCCGTGTGTTGCGTCTGTGCATCATGTGAGACAAAACCTCAGTTTGACTTTAAACTCTCAGCTGGCCATTCACATTCTCTCAGAGAGAGAGAAAAGAGGATGATACTACGTGAAGGAAACGTAACTTTTGTGTGAACAGGTTAGAATTTTCTCTTAAAAAAAGGAAAAATAAAATAAAAGCTAAAAACTGTTTAAAAAAATAACAGCAGGGCAACATCTGTCTTATGTTCTTATATTGGGTGAAATATTTTATTTGAAGGTGGTTTCCCAGAAAGTTATAAAAAAAAGTAAACTTCATTGTATATAGATAAATAACTCAGAGATACAGTATATATATATATATATATATATAGGATTAATTTCTAATCTTCTCAAAGTGGTAGACAGTGAGGTGTTGTGGAGAGACTCTGGAATTTGGGGACTTAAACTTTGAAAAGTCTGACATATAAGACATTCAATTTGGAAAGTTACTATAGGAATTATTTGTTGTATAAAAGTTTTTTTAGATATTTTCATTTTTTATGTAAACATTGTAAAAACTCCTTCCTGAAGTGCCATTAAGTACGCCCCTCTACAAGGGTGAAGAGTTTTAAGAACCACTGGTTGAGTTTCAGTACCTACAGCTGACAGTAGAGGGCAGCAGAACACAAGCTGTGTGTTCAACAAGCAGAAAAAATAATAAATATACAAACAACAAAGTTCTTATTCGTTCCAAATCTTCAACATAAGTCGATGATGAATGTGAGATGCACATTTTCATTCAGAGGCTAAAAATAATGTAAGAGTGAAAGAGATATTATCAAGGTTTGTTGTTCTGGCGCCCTCTCGTGGACACTAGTGTTAAATACAACAGGGCTCAGTTTACAAATAGTTTCAGAAGTATCATAAACATTTGTAATCT
>NC_050514.1:11225857-11230231 GCF_002922805.2 Oryzias melastigma
GGGGGGGGGGGGTTGCAACATTATTTCGAATTATAGGTCATTTTCTACTTTAGAAAAGGTTGCAAGTTAATTCTGCAACTATATGTTTTTGTAAATCTAAAATAGGACTTTGCTTATGTTCTTTATTGGGGTTGGGTATCTTTCCTTCTCACATGATTCAATACACTTCTCGATTCTTGATTAATAAAATATTCTACTAACGTTGTGGCAATACGATATTGTCCAATTCCTTTACCTAAATGGATGCGATTTGGAAATGTATTATTCATTTGGCCTTTTAAAAATGTAAAAAAAAATTAAAGGAATATGCCTCTTAACAGAGAAACTCTTTTTTGTACTGGAATTATTTTAGTTTAAGCAACAAAAACAAAAACAGCTTCAAACAAAAACACTTTGCATTTTAGATCTTTTAAACAGTTTTATTCATCATTGTTAGAAAATGTCATTTTAGTTCGTTTAGACGTCAACATGAAGAGCTATGGATAAAGAAAAAGTGGTCATATGTGTAATTCACTCATACATCACTGTGGTTCACCGTCAGCCAACTGTAATGGACTCAACTTGGTAGAAGCTAGCTTGTGATTAAATGTCTTTTTGCTTGCATTACAAGTACATAAAAATGATTTCATCCAACAGATTAATACATGAAAAGGTTAAAAAAGATTTCAATATATAAATTAAGTTTTGTAAACATTTTGAAAAAAATGTGAATTCATATATTTTGGGCCTTTAAGCTTACTAAATTAGTTTAGAGCAAATTCTCAACTTATATATTGACTCAAATTTAACTCTATTTATTTTTTAAATAATAATAAAAAGATTGGTTTTACTGACTATGAAAATAAGATATCCTCCCAATTCTATTTGATAAATCTTCTGATCTCATTAACAAAATATTATATTCATAAAACTATTAATAGTAATAAAACTCCAAGTTTCTTTGACTTATTTGCCCAAATCAGGCATTATTTACATTCTATTTCATCCAATATAAAAATAAAAAGCGGTATAAAGCTGTCATCTTCCCCAGCTTTAGAGACTAACATAATCTTCTTTTCTTTTTCTTTACTTTTATACCTCACCTTCAGCATTTTTCTTGAAAAATTGACAAAAGAATATATTGAGGCTAAAAGGGTCTTTATTCAATCAAATTTGCTTTTTTCACATATTCATGCACATCACAGAATGATTTTACAAAATTATTAACATATAAACATACAAAAAAAGTTGAATTGATGCTAACTTTTGCAAGCAGTGTTTTCAAGTTGGATAAGGTCCCTAAAATGACACTTTTTCCAAGACAAAAAGGTCAAAGCAACTCCCAGTTCATATTCGAATGGGCATTTTATGAGCCAAAATAATGATTCTTTTTGTCTCGCTGGAGGGCAGCACCAAGCATAATTTAACTTATATTGTTGGCGCTTTTCTTGAAAAATGTATGTACAGTTTGTTGCTCTATGTGTTTTAATGCATGTCCCTTCTATGTTTTAAATAAAGATTTGTTAAAAAAGAAGAAAAAATAGAGATCACAACAAGAGGAACTGACTGTTTGCCAGAAATACTTCCATACTCATTTCATACTTTTTTTTCAACATAATGTTGTTTATATCTGCTGCTATTCCCAGTGCTTCATTAATTTTTCAATAAATTTTTGTATCTTTTGTTTATTTTTATTCCTTAAAAAGCACTGGTTTCTATTGGTACATTTTTCCTGACTAGATTACACCTTTTATTAGTATTATTATTTAATTTTGCAGAAAAGTCACAAAACAATCCACAAAGAAAACAAAAGGTAAATGAATAAAATACACTTGGATGAGAGTAACGATATTAATAAAAAAATGAAATAAATGAACATTTATCTTTCACCAAATCCACGTTTCTGTAGTCTTATCATGGCAGCTACAGCCTTTTCTTCCACAAATGTGGATGAAAGCAATTGAAGGGTATTATGGTCTGTAAAGTGGAGTCTGCATATGATCAGATAACCCCCCCCACACCGCCACCACCCCCAAATCACACACAGCAAACCAAACGTAAACAAATACTTTCCTCCAAAAGCTCATCTGAAGAATGTAGCGGCACAAAGTACAGTGATGATAAGTGTTGGTTAAACACGCAGCAGCGACAGCAGAGCAAAGAAAGCCGCAGTAAACATGTCATTCCCCCGTGAACACGGCGAGCAGAATCCATCTTTGGCAGGAACAGAAAAGACCTGTCAGTGGATCCATTTATGTGCCCTCATCTGTCAAATCACTGGAGAGCTGTGTTTGTTCAAAACGGTTGTGTTTTGTTTTAGAGGAGCCCTAAAACAGCTGGAGGCTGTGATTTACAATGATTTTAAAGATTGTGTTGAAGAACTGGCTTTTGTTGTCTTTTTTTTCCAGAGCATGAAGCCTCATGTGACATTGTTTTGACTTGCACAATGCAATTGTCATTGATCAAAACACAGAAAGCTTTACAGCTTTACACGGCGGAGTGGAAACTACAACAAAACGAAGAATCTGGTAGACCTGTGAGGGCTGCAGCAGGAGCTGCAGTCACACCTTTTCTTAACCCTAAGAGACACGTGAGGACCTAATCCTAGTTTGACTTGAAGAAAATCCACAAAGTCGGGGATTTAAGTTAAATCAAATGTCCAAAATGAGAGGAGAAAGTACACAATAAACTAACTAAAATGTGTCCTCTGTGATCTTAATGTGTAAACTTGCTGCTCATGTTAACATTCTGTTTCCTGCCTCTGTCTTAAAGGTCAAAAATCCTCTACCCCACCAAAGTCCCAAAATAAAACAACTTTATTCTACTCCAGTATCAATTGTGCATGCTGAAACAAGCTGTTATCTATGAATTCAACTCCATTTTATATATATATTTTTTACAAAATACAATAAGACTCAGACAGCAGAATGCTGGTACACTTTTTTTTTACAAACCATCATAATCATTTTCTTGTAACACTAAACATTTTTTATTCCTAATGTATTAGTGAAGCATTTTTTTCTGTATTAATTATTTTAAAATTGAAAACAAAACCTTGTCAACAATCTGAATTATTTGTAAACAGTTTATTGTTTTCTATTTTTTGGGAAGTGTAGATGTGTGATTGTGAATATGTGTGTAGAGGTGTGTTTTTGATTGTAGGTGTATGTGTAGGTGTGTGATTGTAGTTGTGTGATTGTAGGTGTCTCATTGGGTGTAGGTGTGTGATTGTAGGTGTCTAAACGTGTGATTGTAGGTGTCTAAATGTGTGATTGTAGGTGTCTAAACGTGTGATTGTAGGTGTCTAAACGTGTGATTGTAGGTGTCTAAACGTGTGATTGTAGGTGTACAATTATAGATGTCTGATTATAGGTGTGTATGTGTGTGATTATATGTGTGTTATTGTAGATGTGTAAATGTGTGATTGTAGGTGTGTGATTGTAGGTGTGTGTGTATAGCTGTGCAATTCTAGGTGTGCGATTTTAGTTGTGCGATTGTAGATGTGTGATTGTAGGTATGTTATTGTAGGTGTGCGATTTTAGTTGTGTGATTGTAGGTATGTTATTGTAGGTGTGCAATTGTAGGTATGTTATTGTAGGTGTGCAATTGTAGGTATGTTATTGTAGGTGTGCGATTGTGTAGGTGTATTATTGGTGGTTTGCGATTGTAGGTGTGCAATTGGAGGTGTGTGATTGTGGGTGTGTTATTGTAGGTGTGTTATTGTAGGTGTGTGATTGTAGGTGTGTATTGTAGGTGTGTTATTGTCGGTGTGTGATTGTAGGTGTGTATTGTAGGTGTGTTATTGTAGGTGTGTTATTGTCGGTGTGTGATTGTGGGTGTGTATTGTAGGTGTGTTATTGTAGGTATGTTATTTTAGGTGTGTTATTGTAGGTGTGCAATTGGAGGTATGTTATTGTAGGTGTGCGATTGTGTAGGTGTATTATTGGTGGTTTGCGATTGTAGGTGTGCAATTGGAGGTGTGTGATTGTGGGTGTGTTATTGTAGGTGTGTTATTGTCGGTGTGTGATTGTAGGTGTGTATTGTAGGTGTGTTATTGTAGGTGTGTTATTGTCGGTGTGTGATTGTAGGTGTGTATTGTAGGTGTGTATTGTAGGTGTGTGTATGTGTATTATTGTAGGTGTGTGTGTAGGTGTATTATTTTAGGAGTGTTATTGTAGGTGTGCAATTGTAGATGAGAGTGTAGGTGTGTGATTGTAGGTTTTTTAGGTGTGTGATTGTATGCGTGTGCTTAGGTGTGTGTAGGGGTGTGTGTGTATGGGTGTGATTGTAGGAGTGTGTGTGTGTGTAGGTGTGCAGGTTTTCCGTGTGTATGTAAAAGGTCCTTTATTGGAGTTTAACTTTGTAGTTTTGTGCAGGTGTTTGTCTGTAGGTGTG
>NC_050514.1:11230312-11231317 GCF_002922805.2 Oryzias melastigma
GTATTGTAGGTGTGTGTATGTGTATTATTGTAGGTGTGTGTGTAGGTGTATTATTTTAGGAGTGTTATTGTAGGTGTGCAATTGTAGATGAGAGTGTAGGTGTGTGATTGTAGGTTTTTTAGGTGTGTGATTGTATGCGTGTGCTTAGGTGTGTGTAGGGGTGTGTGTGTATGGGTGTGATTGTAGGAGTGTGTGTGTGTGTAGGTGTGCAGGTTTTCCGTGTGTATGTAAAAGGTCCTTTATTGGAGTTTAACTTTGTAGTTTTGTGCAGGTGTTTGTCTGTAGGTGTGTGTGAATAGGAGTGTGTTTGCACATCTGAGAATTGGGGAGTGTTTGTGTGTGGTCTTTAAACTTTTTCTGGTGTTCAGTCACTTTTATTATTTACAGGTCACATACAGGTCTTTGTACCGTTGTGATGTAAATCCTGCATGTAAACACAAATAAAAAACAAAGTACAACTTTCTGTAATGATGGAGATCTTTTAGGAAAAGTATATATACGTTTCAAGCTGGAACAGGACAGGCTATGGTATTTCTTCAATGAATAAACATGGTGGTGATGGGTTCCTTTTTACCATCATCTAAGGGTTAACACACATTCTATCAACAGTATTCATTACTGCAAGCAACAATTCTCTTTTTCTTTGGGTTTTCTCTCAGTAAACTCTAAAAATGTGCACATTTTTTGGATCATCAGGTCATATCTAAAGTAAGATTACTTATTTTAAACATTAGACACGTGTTTCTGTTATGGCGGATACGGCTGTGGAGATGCAGAAAAGTTTGCTTTAATTACATTCTCTTTCACTTTTCTACTGCTGCCATGTTCTTCCATAAAATGATTAAAATCTAACATGAGAAACTCTCTACGGCACAAACATCTTGAGTTTTATGGCCTCGTATTGAGTCAATAAACTTCAAAGTTTGTGTTGTAAATCCTCTTATAGAATTTGACAAACGACTGTTAACAACTTCTTTCCAAAGTCAGCTGAGAAGACATGCTGGG
>NC_050514.1:11231432-11234688 GCF_002922805.2 Oryzias melastigma
GAGAAAATATCACAACTTTTAAAGATTTCTATTTGAAACAGGAACTTGATGCTGTAAACTATCATGCTCATCATGAAATATCCTCTACAGGGACATCAGAAGCCTTTTTTTTCAATCATTTTGGGCCACCAAAATGTCCACGCAGAACTTCAAAACATCATTACTTGATAAATTATTGAACAATCTGGCAGACTTTTTTCTTGTTTAATCATCTGATAAAGTAAAGTTTTTCTCTGTAACAGATAACTTGCTAAATTATGCATAAAGCTTTCTGAATGAAAAACAAAAAAGTAAGACATTGAAATACTAATGATAATAAAACAAAATATGTATGCTTCATTTGCCAGTTTCATTAGAATAAATTATTTAATTTCCAAACCCTATTACTTTAAGCAAAACATAATGATGTAAAAATTGAGCTTTCCTCTATGAAAATATTTCAAATATTGAATGAAAGTGAAGTCAAACTACTAATCACTACGTTTAGCTTTTCCTTTAGCTTAACCACTCTAAGCTAAAAGAAAAACGGTTGTTTTCTCTTGTTCTGAAAATCCAGCCAGAGCTTTCCACTGCTGTGGCTGTGAGCAGCTGACACAAATGAAGTTAATTTCATGATGAATAAACCAGACTACGGAGAAGGTAAAGAGCATGGAGTCTGTATGTGCTGTATCATCAAATCTAACTAAACGTAGTGTTCAGTGTGGTTTATGGTTGTTTTTCAAAGTTTTATGTCATTTGCAAAGATGCAATATTGTCTTTACCAAAAAGTTTTCAATGCTTAAATAAAAACTTAAATAAAAAATAAAACAAGGCATAATGGCAAAAAATATGAATGATTCAATTTATGGTTAAGGTTTGTATTGATGTTTAGGAATGTTAAGTGGAAAAAATGTTCATATTCAAAGATTGTTATGTCTTAATAAAGATATTTGTAACCAAACAAAATGTCTTAAAACAGGCGTGCATTCAAAACAAAAAAGTTAGGAGACTGATAAATAAATATCAGGCAAATAAATAAATAAATATTTTTTTACTGGCAGAGCTTTTATTTTGAAATTATTTAACAATTCAGAAATAAGTCCCAAACTCAGATGAGCCATGGGCCACATCAACTGTGTCATTCAAATAATTAAAAAAGCTGTAGATAGACAAAAAATGAGAAGTTTTTGATGAGAAAAGCTGTAGAATGTGAAACTAAAATCATTCAGTACAAATTGTTTAATTTTTAGAAAGAAAACATTGATGACTTGTCAACAAAGAATCACCACTTTGACCATTGGGTTGTTTCTTATACCCAATTCTTAGGCTATTCATGTTGGGAAATGTGTTTTTCTTTTTTTTTTACGTTACTTTTTGTTAGCAAAACAATTTTTTTTAACCTCAGATTTAAACATCCCAACTTTGGTTATTTTTATTTTTTTACAAAAGTGTTTTAATGTGATGGATGTATCCGATTATTATTATTATTAATATGATGCAAAATCAGATCATAGACAAGAATATTCACATTATTTGTAACTTTCTTATTTCTTATAATTAAGAAGGTATCCTTTTTTTTCGCTTCAGAGTTATTTAAACTTAAAACGTTAATTTTAGTTTCTTAGTCTGAAAGAAAAATTAATACAATCTGATTTAATTGGTAAATAATTATTTTAAATGACTTCATAATTACTCTAAAAACCATAATTTTCAATTTTTTCAAACATTTCTTCATATTTGCTGCGTTTATTCCTTTTAAACGTGTCTTTACGCGCGTAAAAAAGAACTATTTAAACGTGTCTTTACGCGCGTAAAAAAGAACAATTGAGCCAAATGTTGCTGTAAAGTTCAAGTTGAATGGTTGTGGAACAAATCAAATGCATGGAAAAGGGAAACGATGCGGCTGCAAACAGGAGGCAGCAGAGCGGAGCGGCCGCTGCTCCACAGCCGTCTTCCTGTTTCAAAGTTCCCACGGAAAGCGGAGGACCACCCAGCGGCGCAGAGCGCGGCTCCCATTAGCCGCACGCAGCTCATTTGCATTAACGTCAGTAAAGGCTGTAGGTCAATCCTTGCGGGTGCTTTTATTGGATGTGCCGCTGTCAAGCAGTGCTGAAGAATTGGAAGGGCAAACGCCAGAGAAGGCAGAGAAAAGACGAACCTGAAATCCGCGTAAATGTAGCTGGATTCCGCCTCCCAGCTCCGCTCGCGTCAGCTGCCTTCTCCTTCTCCGCCTTTAGATCTCAAACTTGTGGACACGGAGCGGGATTTTTTTTTCTTTTTTTTTCATTCTTTTTTTGGATTCCCCCCTCTCCTTCCTCCCTCCTCCCCTCCTTCCCTCCGTGCGTCTTTCTCAAGCTATTGCATTCTCCCGAGGTGGTACCTTGACACAAACTGACAGCCTCCACCCCCCACCCCCCTCCTTTACTTCCAGAATAAGGGGAAATAGCTGAACCTGAACTGTCGCCGGCTGCAGAACCTCCCGGATCAGGCGGATCATCCTCAGCCGGGCTCTGGATGCCTGAATGGAGCCTCCGAGATCCCCGCGCGTCCTGGCCGGCTGATTCGGAGCGGGTAGATGGAGCGTTCCGTCTGGCTTCGTGGCATTGCGCTTCACCGCGGCCGTCTGACATGGGAGCGACTGACCAGAATAACACTCCGCAGTGTGAATATTTCAGCCTGTTGATGATGATCCGCTCAGGACTGGAGCAAAGTGTCGTGAGAATCGGTTTGTGGGCCGCGTCTTGAGCTCTCACTGGAACATTTGGACGCTTAGGAGGGGGGGACTGAAGGCTCACTAGATCCCGGTTGATGGCTCCGAGGAGCGGCTGCACTTGAGAGCTCGGAGGAAGCAGATGGAGAAAACTCAAGCTTGGGACTGCATGGTGTGTTTTTGGCCTACTTGGTAACAGTGAAAATGGTGATGTGGTACGAAGAGGAGCCGGAGTGACGGATACCAATGTGGATTGGAGACGCGCAGGAATAACGGGATCCCAAGTTTTCCAGGACAAGACAAGCTGCTCTGAATAAAGATCTCCAATTAAGTTCATGTGAAAGGCAGAGGGAGGAAATCGGCGTCCTGGTTGTGGGGTGGGTGGGGGGGTTAGATAGATAGATATATTATTCATGCCTTGTGTTAGATTGGAGATCCGGCTTTGCTGTGGCCTAGATTATAGTCACTTTCATGTGTTCATCCATAGATTTTTGGAAAGAATAAACCTCAAGAGGAAGAGTGGACCTTCAGCATACACAGAGGGCGAATGACACTCTTGTGAAGCAC
>NC_050514.1:11234761-11272215 GCF_002922805.2 Oryzias melastigma
ATATCTCTGATAGGGTGGTCTACCATGGAAAAGAGTCTGAGGATTCCCACTCACCCCAGCAGACTAATGCCACTCAGCATCAAGGAAATCCTGCCTCTGGACTACCCCTGAAACCCCCCAGCTGTAAGGTGAGGCAACTTCATTCTGTTCCACTCAGTGTCAGAAAGTGTGCATTCTGAATTCAGTTTGTCACCAATTTTTAGACAAAAATACGTCACATGTTGACAATGGGTATGGAAATACTCAAAAGTATGCCTTAGATATCACAAGACACAACTGTTGATTTTGACAACAATTTGCATGACGAAAACCTTAAATGTTACCATACTTGTTGAACTCCTGAAGCCAACTTAGCTTGTTTTCCAGAATTTTTTTTAAATAAAGGAGCTTTAGTAACTCTTAACCACAGAGCAAAGGTGGTGTCACATCTGCACCATCCTATCAGCCATTCTTTAGTATGTTGCCTCCAATTGTCATTAAAACCACGTGTTTCATCTCCTACAACTGTTCAAATATGAGTAAAATTGACCAAAACGTCTGCTTTTGTATCGTTTTATACCTAAATTACAGCTAGTCCGCCTGCAGAGACTAATTGATCATTGAGATTAGCAGGTTTTCTGACTTTTTAGTAATTGAGAAAGATGTTCCACCAACACATAAAACGGCTCCACAAGCAGGCAGGAAGCAAAGCTTTCATTTGAGTGTGGAGGAGCATCATCCCGCTGATGGGAAACTCTGTAATTAAGCAGTGTGTGATGGAGAGCAGTCACTCTGTCTCTGGATGATGTCTTCAAATCAACATTATAGCATTTCAAAGCATCAGCAAGAGTAAAAACCACTTAGGAGGAAATGTTGTAAATTTTGCCGTGAGTGAGCAGATTTGTGTATTTCTGAAATGTGTTTTTTTTTTTTTTTGTTTGTCCAAAAAAACAAAAGTGTAGGCTATTTGACGGGCTGTGTCAAGCTTAATTTTGTGGCCAAATGTCACCACAGGATGCAGTGAGAAGTCGGTGTGACAGATGCCCCCATGTCAGGACGCCCACTGTGCTTTTGATTGAATTAGCTTCCTGATTGAGTTAGACTAATGGTATACAAATCTTCTCCTGCTGCTGGAAATGGTTAATCTCCGTTCCATAAGGTGTCATCCTCCCAGGTTTAATGTAAAAAAAAAAAAACAATTCTGTCCTTTAAATCGCACATGCTTACATTTGCTGTGATGCATTCAAATCTCTGCTCCTATTTTGATTTCTTCTCCTAAAAGGGATCAATAGTGAATATTGATTCTCGTGGAATGGCCTGTACTTCTTAGATTAAATAGGGCCACGGCGTTACTGAAAAAGGACAAAATTCTTGCAACGTATTAGAGCTGGAGGTGTCTCCTCTGTCTGCAACAACTCAACAATACATTTTTATCAATAAATGACACTATTATTATGTTTGAATGTGAAGAATTTCCGCTTTTTTCTCTCCTATTTGAACTCCTTTAAAAGTTAGGCCACTCAAACGAGTAAATCCCATCTTGCTTTGAGCTTTAGGAGCACTACTCCAATTTAACTTTATTGGACTAACTGCAGCGCCTGTGAAAGTACTTTATCTTTCTTCGTACATGTTTTTTTTGGGAAGTTTTTAGTTTCTTTTTGTACTGTTGCAGCTTTAAGTCTACATGTGCATTCAGAAGGTGAAGAATGTGTTCAGGTGCCTGCAATGTGAGAAAAAACGTCAAAAGAAGTTTGGGAGTTTGATGTGAGTCTTCGTCAAGGGTACGTTACCATCTGGGCTGCTATGGCGATGATAAGGCTCAAGTACAAGGTCTTTTGATAGTGTGTGTGTGGCCTAACAGACAGAGAAAGACCTCAGCCAAACAAAATATTGTTTATCTGGCCTTGCTGCTTGCCGTCGTATTGCCCCCCCTTAAAGAAATCAAGCACCTTCCCACCTTAACGACAAAGTTTATACAATTCTAAAAGTGAGGAGGCTACTAAAAGGTGTAAAGCTGTGTGCGACTTACTTTTATATTTTTTTAACTTCCAAAAGATGGATTTGGTTGATCATTTTTCTGCAGGGACTAAGTAAGCTTGTTTTTGAAGTATTGTATAATTTTAGTTAATTTTTAATGAGAAACACGTACATCTCAAGGGTTTCCAACACAATGTTAGCACATGGGCAGACTGCCTGGGTGTTTTAACAGAAGCCCAAATATATTTGGCAAACCATTAAAGGTTTATTTAGTTATTTCTGTCCAAACTGTCCATCCCGTCGACTCCATCAAACCAAACCTTGTTGCTGCCCCCCTTTTCCCCCTGTCATGTTTACGACACCTCCACCCCTTTTAGTGAACAGATATCACATCAGCCAATGATGACACAAGCTTTGACAACTCTGAAACCTCTTTTTAAAACTATGTTTGCAAATTGTAAATGGGTTTTTAGAGGGCAGCTGCTAGAAAAAAAATATCAACCATTTTGAAAACATAAAAATCCTGTGTCCCACTGCATGAAACTTAGAGGTGAATCTTTGGCAGCAATGGCCTCTACAAATTTGGTTTAATCACTGCTTTGTCCTGAAAAGGCGACACTGGTGTAGCCAGCTTTGCAAATTCTCCTTTAGGTTCCAATGAAAGTCCCCCTCTTGCAGTCATAAATATTAAAACGATTCTCCAATCCCAGTGTTAGATTGTAAGGTTATTATAGGTTAGACAATTCTCAAAACTTATTGGGCTTTGACTTAATCTTTTCTTTGTATTTGGATAAGTTCAAGCGTATCTTTAATAGATTTAGGACCCATCTTTGGTTGAACTTCTGTATATTTATAAAAAAAATAAGAGACAGTAGATGCATAAATCATTTAGTTTAAAGACACATTTTTAAAAATATCAAATTTATAACTATGTGGAATTAAGACTACAGTCACGTATCCAAAAATGCCACCACACAGCTGCCTAAAAGAAAGTTCTTCAGGGAATTTGGCATTTGTAATCGGGAGGCGGTGGAAGAAAAGGGTTAAAATTTCACAGCAACTGGATAATTTTTCTCTAAAATGTGACATCGGTCAGTCGCCGGCCCGGCATATTTCGAGGTCGCATGGTGGGAACCCAGTAAAGGTAGAGATGACGCCATTATGAAATCGGGCGACAGCTGGGCGTCCACATGGCAGATCACCGTCCGGCAGCAGCTCTAACTGGACGGTGGCCGTCCACATAAAGACAGCCAGCGTGCCATTCTGCACATTCATGACCACACCGAAGATTTTCAAAAAAATTGGGCGGCTGCATGAAATCTCACAGATTCTGCTTCCTCATCATGTGGTGGCAGTTATTTGTGACCGTATACAAATCCCCCACTATATATCCTATTTACATTTATTCTATGAACCTTTTTAAAAGGAATTTGAAACTGTAATGAGGATAAAATAAATGTTTTGACAATGTCTGTTCAGGATTCAAAAACTGGTCTAACTTTTACACCTAAAATTGTACAGTGCAACCAAACTAGAAGCCCCTACTTTTTATGCAAAAATATCGCCACTGTATTAAATCATACTAACTGGTCTAACAGCACTAAATTGTATGTTTTTGGTAAAAGAAAAGCATCTGTCAAACTCCTAAATGTAACATGGCTTCACATGGCAACACAAAGGTCAGAGACGGCGATGTAAGGATGGAGCGTGGAGTGTTGACTGTTTTCTTTAACACTTCTTGGAAACTTCAAGCTGTTTCTACTCTGCTGCCCAGCATTCTGTAAATACAGGCCCTGCTTTTCTAGATGTCACAGTCAAAAGGTCAAAAAGTCCTAATGCTTACCTGTTATACACACCTGAAACAATTCCAAGAAAATATAATTAGATATAATAATTAGCTAAAATTGGACTGGAAATGTCAGTGGTGAGGCTTTGCAAATGTGCACTGTTTGTTGCATTATATATATTTTTATTCTTGTTTTTATTTTCGTTGGATGCATTAAAGATGTGGATGATGCCGTCCTGCACTGATGGGTTTTTTTGTGATTCCCACAAAGGGTTCGGTGTGGGACCTGTTGGATGAGGGTTTCTTCTCCAGATCTAAAGTCTTAAGTTTGGGCTGTGTCCAAAAGAATACTGTTTTAGGTTTAAATCCATCTATAGTTTTGTATTCTGACATTTAAAATTATTTTTGGTATAATCTGACATTTTTTTTAAATATATTTTTGTACAATTAGTACACAACTCACACTGCCTCAATTCAAGAATATTTGTTAATATTTTCCACAACTGGACTAGATTTTAGTCAATTTTTGATGGAAACGTCAGTGATCTCTGACAGAATCAAAGCTCTGTTACAAAAGAAAAAGTATTTTTCATACATTTCGTTGTGAGACTGTGGTGTTTTGGAAGTAGCCGTCTTTCACCCTTCAACACTCCTAAATTTGGTGGTAACAAACTGCACAAGGTTTGTTTTTTTCTATCAGCTGCTAAACATTTAACAGTTGCTAACTCAATATGTCTAAGCCAACCACCTCACATGCTACATCTTAATTTGAAAAGAGTGTGTGGAAGGAGATGATACTCCTCTGACCTGAGGAGACTCCCTGTATTTGTCAAGTTTGTCTCCTACTGTGTCTGCACGCCGTCTCTGTCCAGTTGTGTGTTTGTGTGTGTGCGTGCGTGTGTGTTTAGTCTAAGTTGAGAATCATTGGGTAATTCATTCCAGAAGAGGGCAAAGGCTTAGCATGGTGATGAATTAATCCACTGTGCTTTTCCTGCTGGCTGGGAGGACAGAGTCTGATATTACTTCTCTTTTTTTTTCTTTCTTTTTTTTCCGCTTGGAGATGTTCAACGCTTTTCTTTCTTTTGTCGCTCGTCTTGCATTACGCTTGATCTGCGATTGCTCGTCAAACACTACAAGTTTACGGCCACCAGTCGTTACCATCACCAGAGATGTTTGTAGAAACTGTGTCCCTCTGTGCTCCCAGTAACAAATGCTGCATTCAGTTGACTTCTGTGGTCATGCTGTTGTCTTTACAGCTGCTGCATGGACCAAAAAGATGAACTGTGCTTATCTGTCCCTTATCAAAGATGTCATGGGTATACGTACTGTGGTCTTTTATAGCTCAGTGCATGGCACTACCTCTTGGCTCGTGGCCATAGCAAGCAGCAGGAAAACATGCAGAACAGAGCTATGGAGGCATGATTTAAACCAGCACAGAAAAAACATAGCTAGGCTTTAGCCAAGAGTGTGTTGTTATATTTAGAGAACCAGACTGGTGGAGTCCCGCGCTTTCCAGTTTGAGTGGTGAGATAAGCGGCTGACTGGAGTGTCACATTTACGACAGCAACCAGGCTGTTATCTGATCCCACGACTGGGAAGAAAACGCACATTTTCCACAAATGTTCCACAATTTCTTTCAAATGTATTGATTCAGTGCATTTTTCAGTTTTCATTTGAGCGCCTTTCATTTCACTGATATGAAAAGAGACGTTAGCATGTGCTGGTATGTTTTCTATAAACAACAGGCCCGGCAGCGTCCTTGTCTTTCCCTTCCTGCATGGAGTGTCAGAAGGGTCTACAAGAGGAGAAAACGTAAATGTTTTTTTGCAATGTCATTTATCTTCAATGGCACATGACGTGGAGGAGTTAGGAGGAAGCAAGATTGGGGCCCAGAGAGCAACCAAGCTCCATTGATTGTTGTGAAAGCAGCCATGAGGCTTATCTTGCTTGTTTGTGCGTAAAACATCCAAGAGTACAGAGTTAAATGTTACGCCGCGGCGTCGATATGTTTTCTTTGAACCACTTCCTTCAATAGTCTGCAGCCAACACGACGGCGGCAACGTGAGTGCAGATACAGCGAGTCTCTTCATCTCGGAGGACTCGTCCACTGCTGGGTGTCAACTGGTTGCATGCACTTGCAAAACAGACCCGCCTATTGTGTTTCAAGTAGTCTTGGCGAAATGAAGCCGCACTTGGAGCTATTTGTGCTCACCCTGCAGGTTAAAAAACTTTATTGTCATAAGATCAGCATGTGATATCTTCATGATATTACCAAAAGGCTAATCTTTCCAAAAATAAGGCTCTGTGAGTGTTTACTTTGCTGCAGCACACTCTGTTCATGTTCAGAGGCTCACTGGAATGCAGAAGTAAGTGGGCTCAGGTCCACTGGTTTGGTTTTAGAGCTCTTTCTTGAATTTGCCACTCCCCAACATCTGAACATCTCCAGGGGTCTTGTTGTCATGCAGTTGCTGTGTACTTTAAAGCAGAGACCGGCTGCACCCTGTCCAAAATGTCAAAGCTGATAGTCCCTGAGAGGGTCTGTTTATCATGATCAGTGTGATGGTTGGTCACATTACAGCAGCTATGTTGAAGCATTTAGGAGTCTTTTTATTTTTATTTATTTTTTCTACTTCAGTATTTCTGTGTAGATGTGTCATAAAATTTCCAGTTGGACGCATACACATGCTAAGAAAAAGAAAACATATGAGACATAGATAAAATGAAGTAGTTAATCAAATTTAAACAATGACTTAAATCAGGAGTTTTTGCGACATTATGAAGTTTTCTCTGCATTTTTAATCACCTACCCATTTCCTATAGATCAGAAACTGTCTCAGGCAGAAAGTTAATGCTACATACACACCAGGGATGTGAACCTGGTAAACAGGCCTTCTTGAACGCGCGTTTAGCATATGGGGTTCACACTGGACTGTCGCTACCCAATACTAACTCACTTACCTGCAGTTGGAAGACTCTTGTTGCAAAATTTCAAAGTGGTGCAAATCTTGGTCCAGGCTTTTTCTGTCATGGCTTTATTTCTGATGTATGAAAGACTTGGTGTTATATAGACACAAACTACAGTTATTAATTACTTCTCCATGATCAATTTTCAAACGATTGGCACTAAAGCGAATTGAAAAGGACACGTCACTACCAAATCCGAGTCCCTGATTGGTAAAAGTTTAACTGGCTTATTTTCCATGGCTACTTGTTTTGTATGTAGAGCCCAAAAACTGACTTAAAACCTTGCGCACATACGCGCGTTTACATTGATTTTTTATTAAAAATGCAGATTTCCAAGCCTGGTGTGAATGTAGTGTTAGACTTCACTCACTCTAGTCACCTCCTCCGGGAGCGTACTGAAGCTATTCTAGGCCAGGTGAGGCATCTCTTTAGCCTCTCCTGAGTCTGCTGCGGAGCCTCTTCTCTGTTGGGCATTCTGTGGCCCTGTTCATACCTCAGTGATTCGTAGTACAACTGCAGGCATATTGCGCAATTTAACCTATGCTTATCTTGAGGGGTTAGAAAAAACAGTGGCAGAGCAAACTTGATCCTGAAAAATGCAATTTTTCCCTCCCAGAGTTTTAAAGAGAAAGCCGCTGTTGCTGCATTCTAATGCAAGACAGGTTAGACATAAGTTCATTCTGAGTCAGTTGCAAAAAAAAAAATTATTGCATATTTATTTTATATTGTGAGAAAAGTTAAAATCCCATAGACTTTAGATTATTACTCATTTTATTTGTCAGAATAACCATTCTTACTCTGACACATTCTTCTTAACATCTTTCTAATCCTATTTTCTTTTCATGATACTCTTTTCTTTATTCCAAGTTATTCAAGTTATAAGCTGACCAATCAGATGTCTCAGTAAAAGCATGTGGTGTCCGCTGGCCTCCACCTCAAACCCCTAGTTGACAGCTGAGCTGTTTTCAGTAGAAGGGGTGTGGACTTCCAACAATCTCACTCATGATTGGTGACAGTAGTTCCTCTAAAAATGGGACTCAGAGCGACTTGGACCATTTATAGACAATCAGGAAGTGACGCAGAAGGCTCTGGCCTGATTTTGCGAGGGCCAGAGGTAAGGCATTTTCTAAAGGTGACATCAATACCTTGTTTTGTCCACACTGACTTTTTACTATGGTTCATTGCATTGCGTCTCCGTTGCGTTACTACATAAAAATTTATTGTTTATTAATCAATCAGAATGTTAATATAACCTCCGTCATTACTCTGACGTCTGTCCCTCTGCAACACAAGGACTTCTATTTTCAGCCGTCGTCACGACGATTTCAGGGCAAAAAGCTGGAGAAATGGGTAACAGGTCCGGGTTTCAAAATAAAAACTTTTGTCGTACTTTCAAATAAATCTTGGTGACATACTCACGCGATGACTGATGTTAACGTGACAGATCACACCATTGTCTATTTTTTTTTTAAACATAGATGACGAAAGTTTAATTTTTAAAAGCATGACTTCTTTTATGACACAAAACACACATTTTACAAGGAGTCTGTAAGGAGGGCCATGAGCAAGGAGAGCCACGGGAGTGGCAGGAAGCTAGGGGTAGAGGATGCGCAACAAAGATGCAATGGAGAGGACGTAAACCAACCGACTGTCATTAAACGGCTTCCCTGCAAGGGAGTCATACCGCAGATGGACCAGCGGAAGTGCAATCCCCTTGTAGTTCATTCAAATAGATACCCTTGGTCTCTTTTTAAAGAAAGTCCACCACCCCAATTTATCAGTCCACATGTTCTGCCCCAATGACACCCAAAAGGATCCTACGATGTCCATCTAGAGTCATGCAGATATGAGACAGACTTCGTCCACCCCTTTGGCCTTGCCACAGCCCTCTGCTCTTTTTTTAATCCTGATAGTGGGAGGGTGGAGGGGGCTTTAAAGACTAGGGAGATTCAGATGTTGTTCACATTGGCATGTGGTTTTCAGGGCACATTAAGTGAACAGCAGAGCTAAGGAAGATGAAATCGATGTCCTTTCTTTGGAACATGTGCTGATGATTAGCCAAAAGTCTGACCATATTTTTAAGCCTCTAAAGATCCGAGTCTACAAACATCTCAGTGAAGCTTCATTGCATACAGAAAAGTAGTTCTTCAACTCAGTTTTTCAGAAACAGTTTGTCTGCATAGACAGTTTTTTTTATAGCTTTTAGGTCGTTGACTGTGTAAATGTCTATATTTGTCTACAAAGTTGGATTGCTCTGTAATTCAGGAATGCTTTCCCATCATCTGAGGTTGAAACTGTATGTCTGCTGCAGTCTGGTATGTCAAAGAACACTATATAACTCTGTTATGGTTCTTTGACATTTTATCTAGAGTTGATTTAATCTTGTCATTCTTTCGCACGTCCTCCTCATCAGTCTCTTGCTTGGGCTTTTCTTTAGGAGATGTCTGGAGATATTGGCTGAGCTCCTAAACATTCGCATTACTACATTTAGATTGCCTTGCTGGATGCCATAAGCAAGCCACAAATGCTTCAGTGGAAACTATGAGACTGCTCCGATGCTACAATAGGAAATATGGACATGCGTTAAGAAAACAACCAAAGGCAGCAGATTGCATTTATGCTTATAATAGGGGTGAACAATAGTTGAGGCATTCCTGCATGAAAGCACCTGTTGCACCAGATGGATTACATTCCTTACAGGTCGTTGCTTGATTGGCTCAAAAGCATGCAACCAACTATCTCAACTGAGATACTTTTATTTCTTTAAATTGAAGTATATTTAATAATGAGGCTTATGGAGTCTAACCTACTCTGTGCTCCTTATTGGAGTGTGTGCCTGTGTCCGTGTTTGTATCAAGCATAGCTTGTGTGCCAAGCTGCAGCTAATGTCGCTCACTAATCCCTCATGCAACAGTGACATCAGCGCTCCTGTTTTAGCAGGTGAAGGAGGGGAGGTGTGTGGTTGGTGGGGTAGGGGTGCTTATCTAATGCACTCTCAGCCATTTGAAGAGCTCTGGAGAAGCCTTTTTTTTCACATGTTCACAAAACTTAATGAAGCTTTGGGGAGTGGTGGGGACCCTAGAGTCGAGGATGATGTGGATGTATCACTATTGTCCTGCATTTACAATGATAAGGAAGTGGGGTACTTTTAGGCTGTATATTTGGGTGTAGCATTTGTAAAATAACTGGGAAATATGTTTGTTCTTTTGTAGCTGGATTTTGGGGGTTTTTGGCTTCTTTTTTTGTTGTCATGTATTTTCGGTTGGACTTTACAGGAGAGGCTGACCACAATGGAAAGCTTCCTGGTAAGATTACTGCCCACTGTCCCTGAACTTGGCAGTGCACCTTCAAGTTTTAAAGCTCTTTCAGTTCATGTCTTTGATGTAACGATGGAAAATGACACTCACTCGATCAATGACTGCAAATGACCCTCAGTAAAAATCGCCATTCTGGTAGAAGTCAGAAAAAACTGTTTTAATTCCTAAAAAGGTGATGTTTTCAAAGGAGACAATGTGCAAATGAAGGAGGCAGTGAAGCTGGGAGAGATGGGCGGGGCAAAACAAGACGGGGCAGTTTCAAGGAGGCTGCCCCACAGCCCTGGATAGCTTAGGATTGTCAAGGTCTTATGTGGATTTTGGTTGTAATCTGGTTAAGGACAGAAATACCTTGAAGGTGAAAACTGAAGAAAGTGCCTTGCTTGGATTTGTATTCCATTCAATTAATTTACTGTGATTTGTCTGATGGACTAAACCCCTGTTAAGGTTTATGCTTGTGGCTCTATCAGAATAATTTTCAGGTAAAACCCAAGAATTTGCAAAGGTTGCAAACCAATAAATGTAGTTTTTAAGACCCACTCCGATAAGAATCGTCTTTTCATGTTTTTAATATGTTCGTGTTGCATTTTTCTGATAATGAACATGCATTAAGAATATTAACCTTAAAATTGACTTTCTGAGTTTTTCTTTGTTTAAATCATTGAGAATCAGGAGCAGATGAAAAAATGTTGTTTGTTAAACCTTATAGTTGTAACGTAGAAGCTAAACTCTGCTGGCCACAAGCTCCCTACTCTGCTCCAATGTGATGCAGATGAACAGATTTATGTACGTCTTCATGCTCCTCATCTGGCCACAACTGTACGGCTGGATATCTCCAATATTGCTCGCCATTTTAGTTGCACTGGTTGGATTTGTGAGGGGCTGTAAGCTAGCAGGTGAAAGCGTAAACAGACGTGAAAGGGGAAGGTATACTCCGTGCCAACAGTCGCACCCACAACTCAAAGGTGAATTTCTAATAATCTCGTGCTGCTCTGCAGAAACTATGTCTCAGAAAGCAACACAGATTTATTTATTTTTGGCTAAAAACGTCAATCATAATTAAAAGACCACTGGGAACAATTTTACAATAGATCAAATGATGATCAAAGTTTAAATCATGGAAAGTTTATAAAAGAGCATCACATGGCTGCTCCCTTCTTCAGTTTGAGGTCTCGTTAAAGCAGTTGGTCATGGATATAGATTATTTAAACATTTTTTGTGGATGTGTGTTAGCAGATAACTCGAGGATTACATATTGGCCCAAAAGAGAAATCTATTATTCTCTAAATGAGTTTACCTTTCTTGATTAGAAGAATCAACATAATTTTTTTAATGCCTGCTTAGTACATCACTGGAGATGGTCTGTCGGTGTGCAGAAAACATCAACTTGAAAATGACTTAGTAAGGGCCAATCTGAAGCAGGTCTGTTGAGCCAGATTTATCCTTTAGCTCATTTCTTACGCCTACCCAGAAATGTAATGACATGATGTGACAAACGGTCCTCTGGGTTTATGTTTACACAGTATCGTGCCTCACTCTGATATAACACTCCTGCAGAAAACAAATGTAACCTGGATCAGGTTTGGCTGCAATGCTAACACAATAATCACTATTCCGCCTGCAGCTGCCTTCTATTTTTAAAAGCCCTTCCAGTCCGTGTAGAAACTTGGTTTGAAGCTCATTCAAATTGTCTACTTTAGCATCCTCCTTCTGTCTGGTTTTGCTGTAGTTTAATTATAAAGTGGCTGATGTCCAACTTGTATGAGCTGCCTCTGCAACCACAGAACCGGCTTTATATTCTAGCTTCTGTTTCTCGTCTACATGCATTAAAGTCTGTGGCAGATGAGGGGCCTGATACACAACACTGAAGAAAAAAACACTTGCATAGGCATAAAAGCTCAACTTGCTTGGGCTTCTCTGTAAGATTTACAAACGCCAGATGTTGCTAAGGTGTTACTGAGATAGTTTTTTCAACAGTGAAGTGAGGAAAGTCAGTTTGCTTGCTGCTGAACTTAAGGCTCCTGTTTTTGGCCCTGCTTTCTCTGCACCGTCACCCAGCTGGCCTGACCCACCAGCTGCTCAGGACCGGTCAGAGACGCCGTCTTCACACTGGCTACTGGCCTTGTTGAAAAGCTTTTGAACTCGATGCTTCTTCTCTGAAAATGTTCCTAAAAACTAGAAAGCGGTCACTTCGGGGAGCTAGCTGCTGCTTCTTTCTATGTTGGAAACTGTCGCTCTTGCGAGCTTTGCTTCAAAGAAGCTGCATGAAAGGGTCAAGAGGAGAAATCAAGGAACTCAGGAAGAACGATAAATTAACAGCCTCGGGAGACGTATGACAGTCTCGTGTCTCCTTTGAATTCAAGTCGCAGTCACAGTTTCACAATTGCGACTAAGTGTCCTATGTATTTCTTTCGTGGATGCTCCTCACATGACCAGGAGTCGGCCTTTTTCCACAACCTAGGTGCTTTCTTTCACAGTTGCACAGAGATCATAAGTACATGTCAAAGCTGATGCTGTGTGCTGACAGACCAAGGTCACATGGTGTACACATGGAGTTCTAGTGTTACATAAAAAAAATCACGTAAAAGAAAGATATTTATCAATATTTTATGGGAAACCAGAAAAGATAGGTTAGACTGAACTGGCTTGGCATCTAGTAGGTTGTGTGGAGCTTGAAGCCAATGCCCAGAACCTGTGGAACACTTCTGAGAAATGAGGACAGGTCACTAAGGATGAAGTAAGCTATCCATTTTCTGCTAACTCAGACGTCACTGATGGGCATTTGGGACTGAATTCCGGGACAAGATCTGTCTCCTGTGAAATACTTGCTTCCTTCCCAACGTGTGCGCGTGCATTCCTGTATGTTTGATAAATGTTCTTTTATATATCATGCATCATTTTTTATTTATTATTTTGCCTCAAATCATCTAATAGTAATGTTTTCATGAAAGCTTTTGATACTGCTGTATTGGATTTAATGTAAATATATTTCTTTCTTGTGCCCCTTTGTATTTGACTATGTCCTCTTATACCGTAGTCACATGCCGTATGAGTGCTGTAGGTTTTTGTGTTGTCCAGACCCGTGGAGAGTTGTGGTCAGGTGTGACCGCCATGAGAGCAGGTGTGCTTTTGGAGTTCTCTTTAAGCGACCACCTTAAGGGACGCCATGAGAGTAAAATGATCAACTGTCGTGCTTGTGGCAAGTGTACCGTTAAGTACTTGTAAGGATAAAGTAAGTTGCATACATTTGTGATGTATGAGTGAGGCTGTCGTACGGAGCACTTCTACTCCACCTCAGTCATTCATGAGGTCTGCTTTCTTGCTCTTTATTGTGGAGCCGGTTATTAAAATGATCATGCATTATGTGGTACTAGCACCAAATATGGCATGGATGTACCTCTCTCAGAAAAATGTATAAATGTTATATACATAGGATATTCTCTAGGTAACCATCAAATTCAAGTACTTCATTTTGTGCATGAACAGCCCCTATAGTTGAGACTGGGGCAAAAAGTCATTGAATATTTTTGTGACAGTTGAATGAATGGGCGTCCGTTGAGTCCATTTTGTTTTTTTTCTCGTGACTAACGTGCTTTTGTGAAACAGGTGATTCTAAGCTTGTACCATAAAATGCACAATGTGTCTGAAATATCAACCTAACTGGCTAAGCTATTAATGCCGCATGCAGAGGGTGTGCACATGATGCATAGGTGCACATAGGTCTGCTGTTGGATTTCCACACAAACTACACTGATTGTCTAATTTCTAATAGTCAGGCTGCAAGCATGGAGTGTGCAACGCACTCACAAGGAGCACGCACTTACTCCTTGAACAGCACTAATGGGGGCCTTGTGCAGGACGCAGACTTCAGGGAGGATAAAAAAATGAAAAATCCTTAGGACATGCCTACGTCTCACCCACTTCACCCTTCTGTGTTCACTACCATCTGTCACCCGCAGCATGACCTATAGATAAAAATTGGCACAAGTATTTCGGTTTTAAGAGGTTCATTAAGTGGTTTACTGTCTTAAAATTTCATGTCAGCCACCTGTTTGCCCCATACGGATTGCATTCAGCTCATCTCCAGTAGTTGTGAAAAAAGACTTTAAAACATTTGTTGCGACGCTGCCAGTAGACACCACACTTGGTCACATAATACTACGTTTGTAGGTTTGGTCAAAATGTATAAGAACAAGAGGGGGATACGTTTAAGATGGAAAATCTCAATTGAAAAGAATAAAAAAAGTATGATTTCAGCTTTTTTTCCCCTTGCAGTAGACACATAATTGCATGAATAAATGAGCAAGGGTGAGTGGGCAGTTGCATCTCGAACAGGTTGTCCTCCAGAATTTGTGTATTTTTTCAGGTTTATTCTCTTAAATTTTACAGATTTATGCATTTTTCTGTCACTTTTATCAGTTAACGATTGAGCTTCTTTCCATAATATAGTCTGATAAATATTTCAGATTTTCTACAACTCCAAAGACTTTTACCACGTCTTTTAATGAAAAGTGTTGTCTGTGTACAGACAACTAATGGATGAACAATTGCTTAATTTAAAACTGAAAAAAAATGTTTATTTCTTTTTTTTTTACCTGCAGATAGATGAAAGTAGCACAATAAACCTCAGACAAAATGGTAATTTTATCCAACACATTAATCAGTTTGATGGAATTTAAATGCTTGTTATGTGGAACAAAGCCATGACTTTAGCACAAAACAGAGTGGAGTTAAACTCCATACTATACTATACTGTACTGTACCAAACATAAATAGCCAACATGCTTATCAACTGAATTCCTTTCGAGCTCTAACTTTCTCTTTGTGGCATTATTTTATTTATTAGTACAGTTTTAACAAAAAAAATGATATTTAGAAATCTAGCTGAATTAAATAAATATTTTTAGCTTTCCTTTTTTTTAAAGAAAGTATCACAAAAGTTATATACAATCCTTTTTTTTTTTTAAATATCGTTTCCATTGTGTTTTCAGAAAAAAACATAATGTAAATGTTATTGTTATCTTTTTCTTGAAGTAATAACCAAGAAAACAGCTGAACAGCTCAGAAAAAGAGCACAATAAAAACAATGTTGTGTGTTATTGCTTTAGATTTTAAGTCTAGTTGCAATTATATCAAGTTGACAAAGTCTTTTTTTTTTGGTCATTTTATTTAGATTTCTATAATTTGTCATGCAATCTAATGTGTAGTAAAAACATAAAATAGCCAAAAAATAAAATATTGGTGTGTTTATCAAAAATGAATAGTGATTTGTTTTTTTTCTACAGTGCATTATCTCACATGCACTCTTTTTCAGGATGTATCTTGTTAAATCCCAACCACACATCACAAACAGGCTGAATATAAAGTCAATACATTCTGTTTTCTGTGGAGGTCTGAACTGTTTGGGTTACATGATAAAGGATTACATTTCCTAAGAAGCAGGTTCTTCACAGGATGTTGGCGTTTGTTCTCTGGGATTGATTTTCCCCCTCTAAGTGAAGGGCATTCTGTCAGACACAGAGACAGAGATAGCAATGCAGAAAAACGACCAAGTTCTGGGACAAACGGATCCACGCTGGCCTAGTTTCTCCCAGCCATGTCAGTGAATCTGCTAAAGCCTTCTGCCTGGCTGACTGTGAGATCCAGCAGGAGAAAAACACCCAGCCTAGATCCTGGACTCTAGACTTTTAAGAACAACATATGAAGTAAAATGATAAGTTTTTAAAAGATCATTTAGGCTGTATTTTGGGTGGGTCTTGTGGTGATTTCACCAGTACATATTTTTGGTATGAACAAATAAAAATGTCTTTTTATGACAAGAAAATTGTGAAGCCGTGTGTGCTGCAGGGATGCAAACATTTTAGGAGTTTGTGGCATCTCTGAACGGCATTTGATGTACAATGTGATTCCTGTAAAAAGTGAAACTATATTTATTTATTTATGTATTTATGGGAGTTCAACAACAGCAAACCCTCAGACAAGTCGCATAAAATAGAATTTTGTCAACACTTTTTGTCACCTCTTTGATTCGTGTTTCAACCGGTGACCTGACAGAAGTATTTTTAATCAATTCTTTCATCATTTTTTGTGCTTTTGAGTATTTTATTTTTTGGATGATCTTTTTGTGGTATTCTTGTGAAGAATTTACTATTTACAGTTTGATGAAAATCGTAAATGTCCTTGTGGCAGCTTTCAGATGAAGAAAATTAAGCTTAAAATTGCATTTCTGATAATTTTTTTATTTAAATTGAATTGTTGTGAATAAGGAGCAAACGAAAAATGCAGTTTGAAAAAGAGCTTGTTTGGTACAGAGAGCATAAAGGGAAAAGGGGGCGGGGTTAGTCCAACTTAGAGACACATTTCTAGTGAACTTCTGTTGCTCTGCAGAAACTACATCCTTGAAAATGACAGTTTTTTTGGGGGGCAAAAAAAATGCATCATCAGCACTTTTACAATAGATCAAAACATTTTTAGAGTGAGTCTTTAATTATTAGCATGTGTTTTAAGCTGTAGGGAGAATTTGGGGCTTTGTCATAAATAGTTCCATCCGTTTGTTTAAACCCATTTTCTTGTTTCATCTTTTTTTTTCTTACAAAAATGGAGCCCTACCTCAGAGGTTTAGCTATTTGGGGGACTGTTTTTCATTAAAATCTACAGCTCATTCTCTTTTAAACACAGCTTTAGAGCTTGTTTCCAAATTGTTTAGATGTCTATTTGCCATCAATGACAATGAACTTCATGTTGAGAGGACCAAAAAACAAAGTTCTTCTCTGGCTCTTCCCTGAAGGTCGCATTTGTGCAGGTGTGGTTTTGAAGTGTAGAAGACAAACAGAGGTTTGATTAGTCTTTGTAGAAGGTGTGCATCTCTCCTTATGCTGTGGGGGGCTTGATAGATGGAGTGAAATACTAATGAACTTTGAAAAACTGTTTATTTTACTGCTGACTTTAAAAAGGCTATTATTCTATATATTATTTTTAAATAAAAAAAGGTGATAATTACAATCATTTTTAATGTATTATTTCTTGTTTGTGGCATTCCTGTTTCCAAATCCATCCAAATCAGTTTGCATCTATAAAACCATATTTGACTTTGTATCAGGATTGTTTTTGGCTGTCTTAAACTTATTGATTCATGCAGCATATCAATCTTTAGATTGCATATTGAGAATCCGTAACCTAAAATAACACCATCTTCTAGTCTCTTTTAATATTACTTTTGAATGTTTAGTACCTGAAATGAAGAGCGTTTAAAAAAAATACTTAAATCAAAACTGTCAAAAAAAAATCAAGAATGGAAATCAACCATTTCCATTTATTAAGTGATGTCAGTTATTTTCCTGGTTTTCTTCTCCTGTTTTTTTTATGTTATTGCCCTCACTTTAATGCTACCATGAACCTCAGATGTACAAAACAGTGTTAAGCTTCTCATTCAAGTTTCCACTTTCAATGAAAAGTCAATCTAAACGCACATAAATACTTGTTTCTGTGTTGAAATTTATTGCGTTCATACATAGCTATGCACATTTTTAAGAGTTTTTCGGCTCTACATACTAAAATCGTGGCTGGTGAACCACCGTTTCAAATTAAATGAGGGATTAACGGAAGAGTCGCAGATCATGGAGGAGAAATTAATGTTTTTCGTTTGTGCGCGTCTGGAATTCTAAGATTTTTGCACCACTTCGACATTTCTCACGAACTCTCTTCCAACTGTAGGGGGTGGACATGTGCTAGTAAACTGTTAAAAAAGAAAGAAAAAAAAAAAAGAATCCCTCCCTGCTTGTCCAGTGTGAACACCATGGGCTATATTTGCAATCAAGATCTGCATTAGCACCTCCATAGACATTTATTACATCACTGGACAAAACAAAGTTTAGACAACACACACACAAAAAAAAAAAAATGACTGACCTCCGGCATTTGCAAAATTATGCCAAAGCCATCACCGTGGATTCTGATCGTTTGCCGCCATTTTGAAACCCGTTGACGGTGATTGGTCCGAGTCGGTCTGACTCATGTTTTTAGAAGAGCTACTGTCACCAATCATGAGTGAGCTTGTTGGAAGTCTACACCCCTTCTACTGCAAGTGGCTCGGGAGAATCTGCCAACAAAATGTTCGAGGTGGAGTCAGCGGGCGCCACATGCTTTTACTGAGCCATCAGGTTATAACTTGAATAAATTGCGATAAAGATAAAAAATCTTAGGATTAGAAAGAAGATGATAAAAAGAAGATGTCAGAGCAAGAATGACTGAGAAATAACGATCTTTTTCTCAATGGAAGTGTATGGGATTTTGACCTTCTTGGAAACAGCAGGTACTTCCTACTGGAACACGGACGGGAAGGGTTGAGATGTCCAGTGAATATACAGTCAATGAGCCTGTCACATGGCTGGTGTGTCCGTATCTTAATCCTTTGGTACACGCAGTATGCTTTGACATAAAGTCAGTTATTGGAGTTTATACTGCTTGTTTACAAAAAACAAAGGGAGACGACACCATGCAGAAATAAAGTTTGTAATTTTGATTTGAGTTTTGGTGTATCAGACTATAAAGCATGGATTGTTTGAAACGTGTTTGCTCTCACTTCTTTGAATGGGCTCATTTAAAAAATGTAATTTCTATCAGTTCTTTTGTTGACATAAATATTGATGTAAATACTGAATGGTTCAGGATCTCTGCTCGTTGAATCATTCTAGACTGAAGGCATATCCGTGCTTTTCTGAGGTACTCCAGAAGCAGCGCTACATGCTGCTGAACTGAGGATAAACGTTGAGTTTGCTGTTGCTCCACTGCAGCAACAGCACAAACAAAACTCAGTGACAAAGAAGGAGATGTACTGGATTTTTCAAAATAAATTTCCATAAACATTTCCAGAACTTGATGTTTGGTTAACTCTGGTGAGTGCGCTCAGATTTGGAACCAGTAAGCTTCTGAAACATTTGTAGAGGAATTTACCGATGGAACAAAACCTCTTTGTGACATAAATGTGTCTAATAATTCAGACTTGTATGCAGAATATTGTGCACATAATTCTACATTGTAAATTGCTTATTTTTTGTGACGTATTCCTTAAATCAAATTTATCTCTAATTTAATTTGATTTCATTGACTTCACTTGATTATTTAATTTTTTTTTGGCTTTGCCCTATTTTAGAGGGTCACTCCAGCCAAGAAAGTTTAACACTGGATCTCCTTATAGGCACAAATCTCACTCTGAATGTACCTAGATTCGAACACATGACCTAGTAACTACAGTGTGAGCCCAGTGTAGGACCCAGTGCCCGGGGCATGGTTACTGCCCAAGCTCTGGGGGAAACCAGATCTGCAACAAGAGCTGTTTCATCTGAGGACTGCATGATACAATGGAACTGATTTATAAAAAAAATTAAAACCTTTCAGAGTTGATATATTTTTGTACAGTTATGCATGAAGGAAAGTTTAGTGTGTTATCAATGGGAATATTTTCAGTTTTTTTTTTTTTTTCAAGCCACATAACTGTTATTTGCTTTTGGTTTACTTCATTAGATTTGACAGCTGTACTGCATGTTTTATTGCAGTTTGTCATTGCTGCCTAAAGTAATGATTTGAATTGGTGGTTTTTACTGATAAGGATTTTATTTTGTGCTGTTTCTAATACTGATGTATGAAGGATAGAAGACGTAAAAGTTGTGCGTGAGTTAAAATGTGTTTCATGTTCTTGGTGCAAATTATTATAAGTGTGGCACTATTATACAGTGGTTTGGGAGAGATAAACAGGCTTCAAGCTGTGAAAGATTTATTGCCAAAAAACGTTTTTAAAGTAAAAACAGAAACTATCTGACCTCAATGTATTTTCTGCCACATTTTTGTCGTTAAATTATGTAAATATGCCGATTAATGAAAATATGCATCAAACCATGAGTAGATCTGTGTCAACATTTCTATGCAAACTACTTTTGCTTTATTATGGGATTTTGGATTTATGATTTTCATATTTGGAATGTGAAGGGGGAGGATTATTTCCCCCTTTTAAATTTCCAAACTTTAAATTTGGTCTACAAACAGAAAACAAAAAAGCAGAATTTGATACTAATACTTAAAAAAATATTCTCAAAATTGTATATCCATAAATGTCGTTTTTTGACAGTGCCACGAGTTTTTGTTGGTTTCAAAAATAAAATAGTTATGTGGAAGACTACTTTAAAAGAATGTATTATCCCCCATGTATTATCTTAGTTTTTAGAAATATTTTTTTAAAGAGGTAATAGACCTTAGTTTGTGCATTTATTTTTCTGAGAATCTGCAAGTTATTATACATATCCCTTCTTTTATCTTAAGAAAAATATGTTTATAAACATTATATATTTACTCTTGTGCTACATTGTTTACTGTTATCTTTTTTCTTTTCTTTCCTTCTCATTTTCTGATTTGAAATCTTGCTTTGTTCTGAGTTATCTATATTTAATAATAATTGTATGTTTGAGATATTTATGCTATATCGTTGAAATATTTTGTCTATTAAAAAAAAACACCTCCAAATTTACCTTAAGTTGGCATCTACTTGAAAACTTTAGTGATTTCTTTTTTATGTCAAGGGTTAATCCTGCTTTAAATCAGTATTATATTTTTGGATGTATTTGTTGCCAATTTCCTCAAAAATGCTTAGTTTCTCACTTTGTGACTTTATTAAATTACATTTCTTCCTTGATTTAGTATTTTAAACTCTGTAACTTCCATCGCTATATTTCCATATGCATAAACCGAAGCACTAAATAATTTCTTTTCTAACTTGGATTGTTTGTCTTGGGTTCCATAAGCATCAATACAGCTACATCGACCAGCCACGTGCATTTTGTTTCCACAAAGACAAGTTGTCTAACGAAACCAGTTTTTTTTTTTTTTTCAGGTTACTCTCTGATTTAAGGACGAGCTTGAAACTCCATTGTTATGAAGCAGTTCAGACCTGTGGGCACACATGAAAGCGAATTATTCTCTTTGAGGCAACACACACAGCATGGGCGGCTAAAATTACGATCTGAGCGGCCCAGCGTGAGATGAGGCCGATGTGTCGCTCTGTGCCATTTAGCTCATCACTTAGTGTGTGAGATGTAGCGTGTGTGTGAGTCTGTCTGGGACAGAGCGTGCACACACACACCTGTGGCAGGGAGTGCAGGCCTTAATCAAACCTAATCAAGAACATTGATTCATCTCCATTTGATTCACACTTTCAGAGTGGGAAAACACAAGCACATGCAAAGCACCCTAACTTGAGCTGCGAGAACATTCTATTGTGAGGCAAAAACGCTGATCTTGTCTAATGCTGGTGACTCATCTGTTTGTATGATAATGTTCTTATCGTCATGTGGAGGGGCTAAAGGAAGGGCTTACCTCGGAGTGAGATGAGGAACGTTGTGAACAAACAGAGCACTGTCGAAAGGAGAGGTGTGGAGATCAGAGAACGGGGAGACCCTGCACTTTTCCCCCCTATAATTGGCATGAGTGTTGCCGGCATCCCAAGATTCCCCGCATCCCGGTCCCTGCATTTGGGGTGGAGGAAACTGTTTACTCCATCTGTCACTGCTGACGTCGGCAAACCGAACAATGTCATCCAATTTCCTGTTTTTCACTTTAGTGGAAGGCCGCCCCTCCGCTGTTCTTGGTGTGTGTGTTCCTGTGTGTGTGTCTGTGAGGAGCTGGCAGGAGAGGAGGAGCGGGACATCTATATGGCTGGATTCACTGGATTCACCACTGAGATGCATTAGGGGTGCGGAAACAGAATGCAAGATTGACCACAAACAAGCATCAGCTTTCATGTGGTCAGATCAGCAAGAACTGTAGGAGGAATATTAAATCTTTGTTTTTATGAAGGCTAAAGCTGGGCAAAGCAGGTAGGTTTACTGAGGCCATTTAACAAATATATTTTTGTGAGACAAGTGTTTTGACTGAAGCTTGCAGGTTCTCTTTTGCATGGCACCAAGAACTGGAGATTTTTCTATATTTTTAATGTGAGCATTTAGAACATCAATTAGGGCCTAAAAACATATCTTTAGTTATAAACTGGATCAAAAACACAAGTTCTATTTAGAGAACTACACTTAAAGATGTTTTAAAAATGATTATTGCACCAAAGTTTTGCTTTGTATGCATGCACATCTGAAAATGATGTTAATTTACTGCAAAACGAGACTTTTGAAGTGAATGGAAGCAGAAATGTTCCATTATTTATGCAGACCCAAGCTGACCTTCAGCCTCATGCACTTTCACTGCAACAGGCCACCATACCTAAAAGTGACAGAAGAGACTGTTAACACTTGCTGCAAGAATTTTATTTGCAGGTTATCTATTGAGATAACCCAGCAGTCCTTCTTTCTAAAAAAGCTGAATAGCTGCTGGTTTCAACGTGTTGCAGAAACACTGAAATGACATTCCAAGATTAACTAAGTGAATATTCATATTGTATTTAATCTGACTTTTACAAATCCTTTGTGTTCCTTTTGTCAGACTGGTGCATGTTGACACTATCTGATAAGGATTGTAGATGCACTCTCTGCTAAGCTGTGGGTTAAAAATGACCTGATAAAATCAGGAAAAAAATTTCCTTCATATGGTAGATGGGGTCTCGGGATAGCGTGGAGTATAGTGCTAGATCTCCACATCGAAAAGAGAGAGCTGAAGTGGTTTGAGCATCTGGCAAAAATGCCCCCAAGATGACTTCCTGTGAGGTATTGGGCCTGTCCAACCAGTTGAAGGCCCTGTGGGCACTATGGAGAGACTGAACCAGTGTGCTGGCCTGGAAATGTCCATGGGGAGAACTGGAAGAGAAGCTGGAACAAGAGAGCTCTGAACATCTTTGTTTAAAATGCGTCTCTCTCTGCTCAAACCTGGATAATAGATGGATGGGTGGATGGCAGAAATTTGCTTTAATCTTAGTCAATATTGTCTTAAAAAGGACCTTGACCAGAGAGTCTACACAGAGCTATTTAAATTTCCAATATCAAACATGACAAACCCCAGCTTAAGTAAATGGCACCACTTATACAAAATGGAAGCAGGTCAAGCCAAGTAGTAAAGATGTTCATATTTGACTGCTAAAGGCTATTTGTCATTGAAACTGGAAAAGTTGTTGGTGTACATCGAACATTTTGATGTACAGTGGAGGGATTTACTTTTTTAATCCTCCTTATGAACCTGAAAAGATTGGAAGATCAGATATCGGTTAAGTAGTCACATTTAAAACAAGTATATGTAAATTGGGTGTTTTTCTATAAGTTTTAAATTAATACAATTTTTTATTCATATTAGTGGGAATGATTTAGAAATGCTGATAATGGAAACTGAACTGAGACTTGAAAGCTTGAGACTTGAAACTAGACTTGCATTGGGTATTTTCAGACCAAACAAATATTGTATTTTTGCTTTGATTATATTTCTAAGGCTTAAAGTGTTGCTCCAACTATATTTTTATGCATTGTAAAAACATTCCAAGTGGTTTTTAAATAATTATTATTGTATTTTTTGCCTTAATTAAAAAGCCTATGTCGATTTTTAACATATTTTCTACAGTCCGTCAGTATTTCATCGGAAATTTGAACCAGGGGTGTGAAGAGGACTGTTGGCACGGAAATTAGCTGCTAATATCCCATCATCCCTTTGTTTGCACTCTCTCCTGCTAGCTTTTGGCTCCTCACAAACCTTAGCTAACATTAGCACAGCAAAAAGAAAAAAAAAAGTAACGGATCTATTTGTCTTCAAGCGGATACATCAGAATTGTAGCGGAGGGAGAAAGGAGACTTTGGACCGCCCGAGGCAGTTACTAGGTACAGACCCAAGCTTTTTCAAACCGCGGGGTTTCATCTGCTCTGATCCTTCGTGATTCGAATAAAGAAATTCTCCAAAACACAGTTTTAATCTTAAATAATTTTTGTGTCCATCATTATAAGAACAATGCTACAAAAACATAGTTTTCATTGTACTGGATCTTTATTCCTTTGACACCTAGTGACACAAATTTGCATCAAACCAGTTCAGTTGCAAAATTACCTTAATTTAGCATATGCATGACAGAAAAAACATAAGTGATTTTTTTTTTTAATAGCTGGAAAATAAATGCAGGCATCAAGAACTTAACTTATTTGAACTGAACTGCTAGATTAAACTGTTTTATCCTCCATTTTTACGACTGAGGGTCTGTTTATTATTCTCTTGTATCAAACCTCCATCCGTCTGGTACTATTTTAACATTTCTTTATTGATTAAAAGTTGAACATAAGATTAGCCATTCCCATATGACTAAATGTAAAGATTAACTACCTGTGAGTTTATATTTATTTTGATGACTTACTATCTGGGCAGTAGACAGTGTTTGATCAAATTTTTTGAATTTTTTTTTCAGCTTTAATTCTCAGAACACCTCATGCCCTTTTAAACCTGTATTTAGAAAAAACATGTCTTAGAAAGAAGTGACCTGCTGAAAATGTAAACAAACCTTTTCCAGGAGTCCTTCCTGCTCCAGCAGCAGTGTGTAGCATATGAACAGGGCTTGCCAGCATGGCCTAGTTGCTCACAAGACTTCCTCTGCTTTGTGTCTGGTTGACTGCAAGCATGATGTTTTAGAGATGCAAACGCTTGGCTGAATGGTTCATTGCAGTGCATGTGTGTGTGTACAGTATACTGTTTTAGTTTAGTAAATGTGTGTGTTTCAGGGTAGCTCTACCAATTGCACAACCTCTGCAGCTGTTTGATTGGTTGTGTCATAGCCAGTTGGAGAGGGAAGTCTCCCTGGATGGAGTTTTGTGCACCGGTCCTGCTTGGCTACAGTTGGACGCGAGGCTTTGTGTCCGAGACCTCTGCATAAAGGGCCTGGCCTTATCTAATTCACCAGCAAACAGAGCAGTGGACACATGATTCCTATGTGCCCCATGCATATGTGTGATCACAATCTGGCACGTTTACTTAGCATTAAACTGTAGAAAAGGCTAAATCCCTCATC
Organism: Oryzias melastigma; assembly: GCF_002922805.2. Lineage (NCBI taxonomy): Eukaryota > Metazoa > Chordata > Actinopteri > Beloniformes > Adrianichthyidae > Oryzias > Oryzias melastigma. Next base: position 11,259,747 of record NC_050514.1, read on the forward strand.
TATCTGCAGTGGAAGCGGTTTAAATTTCTGTGCAAAATCAATAGTTTTCAGACAAATCAGGACAATAAAAATATGATCTGACAACTTTGTCTTGCTGAGTGAAACGCTTTTGTAGAAGCGGTTTGTGACAGTTTTGTGCATGCTAATTGTCTTTGTGTGGCCGCACACACTAACATGCGTGTTCTCCATTCAGCACGCATGAGGCTATCATGAGACCCAAGTCCTCGTGTCTGTGAAAGATCAGATGATCACAAAGCATCAGCTTGTAGGCATCCTGATTTCATACTCCTTGTTTGTGGACAACTACAACAAACAGCCCAGTGTCACAATGACGTCTATTCCACTACAACCGAGGGCTAATCAGCTTTTTTTTTCTTCTCTCCTCCCCCCTTTCTCTTTGTTTTTTAACAGAACTTTTTAAAGGCTTACAATTTAGCAAGAAGTGATTTACTGTAGCTCGGCATGCTCTGAAATTCCTCTTTGTATTCCCTCTCACATGTGTAGATTGTTTACGGAGAGGAGGAATTCTGGAGGGATGGCGGCCCGTAAGGGGCTTGGTTGCTGTGGTTACTAACCCCTGAGCTGAGTTCTATTTAGCAGGAAGGAAGCTAAATTATTTGCAGACACCAAAGAGCAAGCTCATGAAGGGAAAATGCAATCAGATGAAAAGCTGTCAGTGCAAAATATCTTCATTTGAATTGTCATAATTGTAGCACCGTGGAACTTAAAATTAGTCTTTTTCTTGTTCTAACAGGGGAAATTTTGTGCTTCGGATGGATGGATGTTTTTGAAACATCACAAAATTGTTTGGTAAATTTATAAAAAAAGACTATCATAAGGGGGAATAAGTAAATATTACCTTTCTAGTAACTTTCTAGAAAAGGTCAAAATGATGGTTCAACAGCCAGCTTGCTTTTTCAAAAAACATATGTGTGAAATTATTGCAATGCACCACAATAGAATTAGCTTTTTGCTGTTGGAATTTCTCAATTCAGTTTATTTATACAGCAGTTGTTCACAATCAAGGTTGTCTGAAGGTGCAACACAAAAAGCAAAAAAACATCAAAACTATTGTTTAGAAGAGATGATTTCACACAAGTGTGATTTAATTAAAGTTTATAATAATAAAAAGTTTTAAACATGACATCAAATGTTTTTAGGGTTATCCGTAGTAATGTGAAAGCAAAACAGTTTTCCTTTAAATGGAAGAACAGGAAGAAACCTGCAGATCCAGACTCAGTTTGGGCGGTAATCATCTGAAAGTATGTGCAGAACATTTGACTGGCTTATTTATTTGATCAAAATATGAAAAAATAAAATAATTAGCTATGGATTTTTAACATTACTGCATGGTTAGTAGATTACACACATACTAGTTAACAGCTCTGACTTGAATGATCACATGACCCCAGGGTGTGGCCTCTGGTGTCTGGCTGCACTAGAACATTAGTAGGGTCTTTGTGGATTATAACCAACTTGCAGTCTTCAATTTTAGATTTTTTTTTGCTTTAATAACCCTGATTTGTGTTCAGCAAGTCTTTTTTCGTGGTGCCATATGACATGAAATAGGAAGGTCAGCTGCAATAACCTAAAAAAATAACAGAGACATCATATTTTGAAGTGACGTACGTTTGCATCAGAAATCTGTATTATTTCCATCTGTGGATTTTGTGTTGGGCCCTTATAGCAGAAAAATGTAAAAATATTTGGACTGAAGTCAAACTAATAAAATGAGGCTTTCCTATTCTCACTTCAGACTCACACACACATTAGGTTTGTTTTATACTTAATTCAACAAAAGTGGAACTATTTTAAAATCGCAAATATAAATAATATATGAGAAAATGTATGTAATTTGAACATTGCCATGGATATTGTATAATTGTATTGATGTTTCTTATTTAAAGTATATAATTTCAGTATATTTGAATGAATATGATGAATTTACAAAGAAAATTCTTAAATCAGTGTTTTTCTGTTTAGAATCTCCAGGTAGTTGGTTGTAAAATGGGATTAAAATGATTTACAATTGCTAAAAGATGACACTGTCTTGCAGAAATGAGGCACCTAAATGCTAAATAATTGTTTGTCTGAATAGGATACATCTCTGTAATTGAAACTGCAGTCAGCAGCAGCAGTATGCACTTTTTTCTGCCAATAATTAAAAGGAAAAGTAACAAACTCCAGGTGTAAACTCTTCCTAATTTTGCATTCCTTAAGATCAAGAGCATCATCATTGCATATTCCCTTTTTAGTGGGTCAAAAAAGTTAATTTGACAAAACCTAGTTATTAGATAATGTTTGATTTTTGTCTAATGTTTGTTTTCTTCTTGCTATCTTTCAGACCACATTAACAGAGGTGCAATTTGGACCAATGAAGTTATTTAAAGATCCACTTCAGGTACCGTAAAACATCTGGAGCGAGTGATGCTGATGTGAATGAAGGCATTAAAACAGTGTTTAAAATCAAATATTCTGAAATATTTTTGCCTTATTTCTAGAAGTAAATGTGACTGTTAATATTTGAGAATCAGTTCCTCAAAATCTTTTTTTTGTGAGGCATCTCTGAGAAATCTGAGATCATTTCTAGGAAACTGTAGAAAATTAATTCATATGCAAATATTCAAAGCAAAACTATTAATGGATGTATTGTGTGCAGTCTTGTCTTTGGGCGCCATGGCAACAAGGCCAAACATTTATGGCCAGGAGCATACGATGACGAACAAACACCTTATGGAAGAGCGGCACAGAGGATCGGCAGGATTTAAATTCTTTGTCATTGAATGGTTCATTGTACAGTTTGGTCCTTTGGCATGTGCTGCTGCTGTTGTTGGAGGACTTGGAAGAGCCAGCCTTTCCATCATTTAGGCCTTAAGAGAAGCAGAGTTTCATCCATTTGATGGTGGAAATGTAAAAGCTGATGAATGATCATGTGCTTTGTAGCTGTTAGCTTTTTTGAAATAAATATTTTTATTCAGTTTTTAATAAAGTATTAGAAGTGATCAAAGTTTTTGTTGCGCACTGTAACAAGTAGAACACACCTTAGTTAAACGCCAGTGATGTGAAGGGCATTGAACTATTAGGAAAGCAGTACAATAGAGGCTCTCTAACCTACGCAGTGTTCAGACTGCTTCATTGTCTCATGTGCTCCTGTGTGGCCACAGTAGGAAAACGAGGTAGAAAGATATCCCTTTCCTGTTTTTGTCACTCACAGCTGATCCTGTCATGCCCTCCTCTTCACTTCTCCTCTTTTATAAAATCGAGTCCATTCTTTTTTTTTTTTTTTTAGAGAGAATTATTATTCTCTTGACATATTACCACCTAATTTTATTTTATTATCTCTACTTATTATCTTTTTTTTCCTTCTATTTGTTGGTGTGTTACAAACCTTTCGTGCTGTTCCTTCAGCTCTGCTCCCAGTTGACTTTTCTAGCAACATCCCAATGTGGAATTCTGTTCTAATTCCCTGTGCATACCAAACATAGCTGCATGACTTTGAGGTTATGTATTTACAACCTGTACAATTACTGCTGCTTGTATGGAGTACATGTGGAATATGGTCTGCATTAGCAGCACCTCTCTCAAACAGATCTCTGCCTCACTACTGCCACATTACAGTACTAAAATAAATTCACACCATTTGTCAGCTTGAATTACAAAGACAACTGGCAAAGTCGTTTTCTTAAAAATAAGTTCCCACATCCTCTCAGATGTGCAGTCTCTAAAGCAGAACAAGCTTTTCTTTTATTTACGTTGGGTGCTAAAGGCTGAAGATGACGTCTGTTTGAGAGTGACTCATGAAGCTAGTGCAGCACTGCTCGGGCCCAAGTCTCCGGTCCAGTATTTCTGCAAGTAAGGAGGTTGCATGAAAGCATGCAGAGAAGCAGAGCACGCTCTCAGCAGCACTTTCCTCCACAGCCTTGGCAGGTAGCAGAGCTGCAGCCAGCCAAGGCCACCTCGATTAATTGTGTCATAGATCATGCCAGCGGACAATAAAATCTGTGACGCACAAGAGCATTAGCCGGGCCTGATCAATCTGGGCCGGTCCACTTGAGGTTTGAGGTCACGCTGTAGGCTGATTAAGACGACAGGCGCAAACGAGCATGACTGAAACAGTGACGACAGTTCAGAGCAGCTGTTACACTGTGGTGTCAAAGTCGGTTTTACTGGAGCCCTCCTATGCTTTTAATCGCTCGCTGCTTCCAGCTGAGAGCGGGCCGCGTCATTTATAAATAACTATGCCGGTTTGTGTTTTCAGATTGTTAGTCTTTCTTGTATTTTATTTTTTGTTTGTTTTTTTTATATTTTTGACTTTCTACAAGATGTGCTCTTTTCTGCACAGACTTTGCTTTCATCTGCTCTGTTTGACTGACAGAAATGTTTCTCTATTGTACTATGACCTCAGAATTGTCTAATAATGGTAAAAACAGGCTGATTAAAGACTCACTCCAATGGAAATTGTGTTTTTAACATGTTCTTGTGACATTTTTAGGAATGTATAGAAGAAAATTAAACCTAAAATTGTGAGTACGTCTTTGCAATTGGAGAAAATTGGAAAAATGCAATTGGAAAAAGCTTATAGCAGTGACGGGTGCTGCAATCGAGGGGCCACAAGCGCTTTAATCCATTCTGAGGTATCCACTTGCAGACAGATAGATCCAAGCACATCTTTGTTTTCCTCGTCTGAGCTGGAATCTGGCTCAAAATGGAATTTACGGCTATAGCTCTGATATTGTTCCTAACTTTTACTGAACAAGTAATGTTATGTTGGGGTTGTAAGGGGCTGTAAGATAGAGTGTGTAAAGAGAGGGATGATGGGAAATAGGGGCAGGCTTACTCTGCCAACAGTTTTGCCCACAACTCAGAGGCTAATTTCTGATGAAGTGCTGCTGCTCTGCAGAAACTATGTCCTAAAAAAATAAAAAACAACGCAGGTTTTAGATTTAACCTAAAATGACAATTATAAACCACTAGGTACACTTATACAATAGATGAAAAGATGATTGGAGTGGGACTTTAAGCTCATACAATCTATAGATATTGAGTTTAGTCCAGTAAAAGTATTTTGACTTTTGGCTGTGTTCTCATTGAAGTAGTGTTTCATGTTTTTGCCCTTAAACAAAAGCTCTCTCTGTTATTAAACTGTCATACACATGTGTTAAGCTATCTCCTCTCCTTGCAGGTACTTTTAGTTTTTGCCAAAGAGGATAGTCAGAGTAATGGCTTCTGCCGCGCGTGTGAGAAGGCCAACTACAGGTGCAAGATGGCACGAACACCCGAGTCGGCTCTCGAATGCTTCTCAGAGAAGCATCACGACCTTGTCATCATTGACCACAGACATTCCAGACACTTTGACGCTGAAGCACTGTGCCGGTATGTTAAACCTTAATCCCCATTCGTGTACTTTTTGTCTTCTGGTAATGTTTCAGACATTAACTGGTGTAAGTATGTTCTCTGTGAGTGTTGCAGTTTGTATAGCCACTGTTTTGCCATTTATTACATTAAGGCACTCATTAAGTTGCTGTAGCTTTTAAAGTTTTGAACGATATTGTACACTAAGAACATGTAAAACATCGTTATTTATTTAACCAAAATGATAAGACTCAGTTTATAAGGTTGGCTTTCTAGAACTTAAAATACGGATCCCTTGATATCACATTATAAAAAACACATTGTTCCCTCAGATTAAATATTTGTGGCCTTAAATTATTATTTTGTGTGCACAAATGAGCATTTTATTTGTAATTTGTGTGCTCAAGTTTGGATTTTGTGGGCATTAATTAGTAATTACCAGCCCCAAATTAGTATTTTGTGTGCACAAATTTGTATTTTAGTATCCTCTAGTCCTAATTTGTGGTCATTTGTGGCTGCAAAATACTAAGAAAATTCTAACTTGTGTCTTTGAAATTAAAAAAATGTATGCACACAAAATATCCTCAATTCCTATTTAATTTGTGGACATAAAATGATAAGAAAATTCTATTTTGTGCTTATGAAATACAAATTTGTTCACACAAAATGCTAAATATTGGCCTTTTAAGTGCTAATTTGTACTCACAAAATACTATTTTTTGTCTGCAAATTAACTTGAGGGAAATACGGAAGTTGGATTTACATGGATAGTCTGCAAAGATGAAAAAATATGGAAGCATTAACTTCAAGAGCAAAATATTCCTGTTTTTTTTCTTTTGTTTTTTTAATTTCCAATCATTAGGGCTGTCTAGCTAAGTTTTTAGCCATGTGCTAACATACCAGATAGAAGTGAGCTCTCTAAACTAAGGTCTGCCTTCTGAACATTTTCCAAGTATAGCTAAAGAAAATACAAAGCTGCCCTTGATTTTATTCACATTTTTAGGTAAGACGGTAGGTTGGACCGGTGTTCTGCACAAGGCAGATTCTTCACAAAATAATTGCAATTGGAAAAATAAGCTTGGTCAAAAAGAATCAAATGAAAAACCAGATAAACTTGAGACTTGGAAAAAGGTTGGATTCAAACATACAAAACTAGCACTTCTTAAAGGGAGTTTACAATTCAAAAAAAGTCATATTTGTAGCAAATTTTTGCATATTTTTTGAAAGTTTGCCAACTTTAAACCAAAAACATGTTTTTTTTTTCAAATTAAAGTCTGTTACATTTTTTAAAAAAAAAGATAATATAACATTAATTATTTAAAGTGGGTAACAGATCTTACAGACTTTACAGAATATTATTGTAGAATTGTTGGAATCCAATACTCAATTTGGAATGTTTCATTTTAGTTTTTTCCCCTCAGTTTTACAACTGTTCTGGAAAAAGAAAATATATACACATATTTTTTTTTTCCAAAAAGTGTTGCAAAATACGATGTTTTTACACAGAACAAAAGAACAAAATCTTTTCAACATAAAGTGAAAATCGTGTAAAGCGGTTGGTCCCCCACTAACAGGCTTTAGTAGGAAATTGCCGCCTCTGTTCTTGGATAGTATTTAGTAAAGTTGACGAGTTACTTTCAACTGTGCATTTCAGCTGATGCACTTTAAATCCATCTGACTTCTTTTTGATTCACCCAACTACTAAATTCAAGACATACTAGCAAATGCAGCACTGCTTTCATACGGTACAGTACATGGAGGTACACGTGTCGATATAAGTATAATAGTGACGGCTGGCTTCCTCAGAGCTCTCCAGCTTCCACCTTAACTAGTAAAGTCATGTCACTGGGAAATAAACGATCCCCGGCCGAACCGCTCTCTATCTTTAGCCTGGGCTCAAACCAAACACATTTACAAACATTTATTTGCCCGGTGTGTATGTTAACCCCATTCATTTTGGCCAATCCATATGTTGAGCGTACACGCACAGGCTCTGATGGGGAAACTAAAGGGCCTTTATGACCCTTGGCTCTGGGAAACCACAGGCGGATGAGTGGCCCTGTACACTGCATTCTTTCAGAGGCCGAGGCCTGCTCACAGAGCTCCACCACTGGGCTCCGGCTGCCTGGGAGAATCGGAGCGTGAAAAACTGAAAATACATTGATTTGATGCCATGGGCTTTTCCATCAGTCTGTTCACTGGCTATAAAAGGCTCCCTCTGTTTACATTTAGGTCAATGAGAGCGGTCAACTCTTCAGAAAACACTGTGATAGTCGCCGTTGTGAAAAGGTACACTTTCATTCTGCTGTTCCCTCCTATTTTATGCACTGTTTTAGTAGCTTGTGATCGGAGTTCTATGAAAAAGCATCAGCTAAATCTGTGAATGTTGGTCTGGAGCCTGTCATATGCAGCAACTGTCAAGCGTTCTCTAAGCAAGCATTTGTCATGTGGTGCTCTATGCTTTTGTCTTTTTAAGGCCAGACAGAGAGGAAGCCTCTGTGATGCCGCTGATCAATGCTGGGTTTAATAGAGTAAGCCTTAAAGCGACTTCAGTTTCTTTTCATTGATAAGATCCTGTTTGACTTCTATCTCAACCAGTTGAAAGACTAGTAAACCCCTTTTAAATTATGTTTTATTTAATATTCATTTGTAAATATCTGTGACAACACATGGACTGACATGTGCTTCTCTGGCCCTTAGAGATATGTAGAAAATGCCAACATGATGGCCTGCTACAATGAGCTGCTACAGTTGGAGCATGGAGAAGTGCTGGCACAGTTCAAACTGAGGTAAGACTTTATTACATTATTTTCTAGTTTTTTAAGTCAGCTCTATGATTTTAACCCTTATGGAGTCCAGATGACCCCACCCTTAAATTGATGTGTGATGCTTCCCATGACAAAGGTGGACAGGATTTCATGTCTGCCACGGGCACCAGTCAAGATAAAAAATCCTTGAAAAAAAAAAAGTTCAGTGCATTGTCTTGTGGGGTCCAGATGACCCCACTTTTAATGTAAACATGCCTAGGATAGCACAAGGGTTAACTGAGTCTGTAATTGTTCGGATCCTGTTGTATGTCCACACCAGGGCTGGCAACGCCATTTTCACAGCGCTGGAACAAAGCCAAGACGCCATAGAGATCACTTCTGAAGATCAAGTCATTCAGGTGTGTTTGCCATTTGTCTCCTGTGTCAAACAACTTTATTTTATCAATTAAAAAACTGTCATCTACCAGTCTAAGACTACATATCCCAAAATGCCACCACGCAGCGACCTAGATACAAGTTCTTCAGTAAATTTGGCAGGTGGCCGCATGGCAGCATGTGTAATCGGGAGGTGGCAGTCGCATTTTTACACATGGTACAGTAGCCGAGAAGCTGAGGATGGTTTGTAGCCACCCTGGCACATTTGGAGGTCCAGTGACAGGCGGTGGTGACACCATAACAAAATCTGGCGAGAGCTGGGCGATCAAAGGACGGTTCGCCGACCGGCAGCAGCTCTGACTGGACGATGTTTAAATGTCTCAGAACAGTGGCGGTCCATATCAAGTGCCACCTTTTTATATACCTATAAAAAGAATAACCACCTTTTTATAGGTATATAAAAAAGTTAGCTGCCGTCTACTTTCATGACCACGCCAACGATTTTCAAAGCAATCAGGAGGTGCCATGAAATCTCAAAGATTCTGCTGATTCCTCCCCGTCGCGCAGTGGCTGTATTAGAACCTATTGATGTTTCTGTCTTGACACCATGACTAACAGTGTGTGAAAACTTGAAACTTGTTTGTTTTTTCTCCCTTACAGTATGTGAATCCTGCCTACGAGTCCATTATGGGCTACCAACAAAGCGAGTTAATAGGGAAAGAAATAATAGAAGTGCCTAAAAGCGAGAAGAATAAGCCTGATCTCCTTGAAACAATAAACTCCTGTATACTGAAAGGAAAGGTAATAATCATTTCTGAAATGCCATCTTTCTTTGAACTCTAGATCCAAACACATTTTTCCCTCTTTAATACACAAATGTTATACTATAGGCAAAATACAGATCACCTCTGGTATCAACACAAAAGTCAGCTCTAGCTTTTATGTTTGTCCATGCATGCGTGTACATCCGTTCACATGTGCTGTCAGTCTGCACTGCTGATCCTCCATCCAGCGGCTCTATTTTATGTGCCGAAGAGCAGCAGCGGTGGATGGATTTGCTGTAATCTTACTACACAGAGAGCGAAGGTCAGTCCCAGACTGGCTAACAGCAGGAAGGGTCTTTTTAAGCCACTAAAGCCATCTGCAGGTGGGAGGGGGGGACATCAAACGAGCCCTAGGACCCTTGGAGAGCTCCCCCTGCCCATTAAAGCAAATTGCTGCTCTCAGAAATACTCACCCCACACTTGGAGTACCACAACTGCCCCAATGCACAGGGTTTTTTTTCACAGATTTTTGAATTTTTTCTCATGATTAACTGTGAATTTGTGTGTTTTCTGGTCTTGTCAGGAGTGGCAGGGGATTTATTATGCCAAAAAGAAGAATGGAGACAGCGTTCAACAAAATGTGAAGATCACACCTGTAATTGGACAGGGAGGGTGAGTAGAGGCGAAGACCCAACGTTTCCTGTGCAATAAGAGAACCAAAACCCCCTTTACATTTGCTCATTCAGGACTGATATGTTCTTGTCATTTAACAGAAAAATTAGACACTATGTGTCCATCAACAGGCCTTTAAATGATAATAATAAGGTAAGGCTTGCTGAAAGTTTCGGCATTTAATCATGAATATGTTGAGGTGGAATCAGTTTTTTCTTCTTCTTCTCCTCCCTCCCTCTCTGTTCGTGCAGAGCGATAAATCCAGCGAGCGCGTGCAAGCGGAGTCTCAAACAGGTGAGATCAATCCCAGACTTTCATAAAAATGATCTTTGTGGGGAACTTTTTCTTCCAGGTCTCGTCTACAGCAGGTTTGTTTTACCTTCTTCAGCTTCTATTGCATTTGACTGAAAAGCAAAAGTGTTTCAATTTGTCGAATTCGCACAAACAAAAAGACCAGATTAATAGTTTTAATCTGCCGATATGCCTGGTCACAAACCATTAAATAATCTGTGATAAAAATCAGTTTGAGAATAATAAATAACTCAAGGGTTTGCTTTCTAAGAGACATAAACAAAGACAAAACAGAAGTAAAAATAGGACAAAATATGTTAGTGATGCTTTTATTGAATTTATTCATAGAGATTTATTAGTTTTGATCATTTAGAGTCTAGAACTGTGCCTTTCACATCCACTTTAACTGCTTCTTCCTACAATGAATCGGTTTATATTATTTTGCAGCACAGTGAAGTTTCGCAAACAAATTCTTTGCTTTTGACATTTTCACGCGTGCTCTATCACCAAAAAAAGATTATCCAGAAGAACACAGATTTCTGTAGACCAAAAATTGAAACGTCCTTGCGACAGCATCGACTTCTGCTTCATCTGGTTGGGAAATATCTGAGAGTGGAAATCCGTCTTTTGTTGACCTTCAAAAAGTACTCTGATTTCAGCTGAAAAGCCAGCCCACAGCTGCAGCTGATTTCAAAATGCTGCGGCTCAACTCCTGAAAAGCAAACATAATAGGAATCATATCGCTCTTGTGCTGACGTCACGAGCTCACAGCTATTCGTTTGTGAAGCTTTTCATGCTGTTCCAGCACATTACATTTCACACCAAGTCTAATAAAACACTTTCACTTAGAGTTTTTTCTGAGCACGTCTATGGGTTTATTCAATTCTCGGTCATAATAAAATCTTAAAAGAATTTAGTAAGCAGTTGGACTAAAGAATCTTTTCGTTTTTCCTTTGACTCTAAATGAAGACATGAATTTTAACAACATGCGTGATTCATGACTGACAGACACAGAGCTTGGTAGAAACAAATAAAAATTGTATTCCTCAATGGAAGCTTCCCTAGTTTTTGATTGCATACCTGTATTTCTATTCTACAATAGGAGATTTTAGTCTCACTATTTTTTTGTTTGTAACATAGGGTGTAGTGGTTAGCACTCTTGGCTCACAGTGAGAGTTTGACTCACGACCGAGTCCTTTCTGTGTGGAGTTTGCATGTTCTATCTGTGCATGTGTGGGTTTTTTTCCAGGCACTCCAGCTTCCTCCTACAGTTAATCGGTGACTCTAAAAGGTTGTGAATGTGAGTGTGTGTGGTCATCTGTCTCTGTGTGGCCCTGTGGTGGACTGACAAACTGTCCTGGGTGGACCCCACCTTTGCCAGACAGTAGCTGGATAGGCTCCAGCATCCCTGACCCTCCATAAGAATAAACAGGTTAAGAAAGTAAATGTTTTAGAATCGCTTAATAATGTAATAATGCAATATTACTATTGTAAATAATTGCATAAAAAGGCAAATGTATATATAGTTAGTGTAAAGAACAGGAAGTCTTAAAAAATCTTGCGAATAAAATCTGAGTGATCATTAACTTATCAATGTGAACATATATGGGATGCAAAGCAGTTTAAAATCCCAGAAACTGACAAAGACTTGATGTTTATAAAGTAATTGTGGAGAGTGTGGCTGGCTGAAATATGTAACAATGAATTTGTTTGAAAATGGAGTGTTAAAAAAATGTCGTGATGCATACAACTTTTGGTCACTAAGTATTTCATAATCTCAGCATGTTGGCAAAAAATTGTCAACAAATTAAGTTAATCAAAATTATTTTTATTGATATGAATCTAAAAACATTGCATTTGAAATTAATACATTTATTTAATTGAAACAAATTAATAGTTGTCTTACCTAGGGGTGTAAGAATTCATCTTAACAACAAATCATATCATAATTAGTGGTTGTAAATCAGATTCATAAACAATATTGATTAATTTTCAACGATCCAATTCACTGACCTAAAATCTATACACCTTTCATCTCTAGACAAAACTTCCACCAGTGTGACTCAGAGATAAATACCTGGTACTTGACAGTGCAGCTGAAGTTTTCCAGATTCCTTGCATTTCATGCAAGATAATAAATTGTAAATTAAATATGTGTACAAACAAACAAGTAAACAAGAATTAATATCAAATCCATTTACATTTTTGTTTCACAAAGTTCAGCCCACCGTTGGTTTTTTCCCCATC
>NC_050514.1:11272834-11283411 GCF_002922805.2 Oryzias melastigma
AAAAATGGTCAACAAATTAAGTTAATCAAAATTATTTTTATTGATATGAATCTAAAAATATTGCGATTGAAATTAATACATTTATTTAATTGAAACAAATTAATAATTGTCTTACCTAGGGATGTAAGAATTATTCTTAACAACAAATCATATCATAATTAGTGGTTGTAAATCAGATTCATAAACAATCTTGATTAATTTTCAACAATCCAATTCACTGACCTAAAATCTATACACCTATTCACCTCTAGACAAAACTTTCACCAGTGTGACTCAGAGATAAATACCTGGTACTTGACAGTGCATCTGAAGTTTTCCAGATTCCTTGCATTTCATGCAAGATAATAAATTGTAAATTAAATATGTACAAACAAGTAAACAAGAATTAATATCAAATCCATTTACATTTTTGTTTCACAAAGTTCAGCCCACCGTTGTTTTTTTTCCCCATCAAAATTATTGACATTTTACCACACTTAAGGTGACATGTTTGCAAAATTCAGTGTTTCGACTGTAATGATGGTTGATTATTTTTTACTGCTATCAACATCTGTTGTCCGCTGTGATGGTCATTTTTATGATATAGTGGAATAAACCCACTGCACCTCAATCTAAATGGTATTTTCCAACATCAGTCATAATTCATTCATTTCATTTTGAAACGATTTAAATGGTATAGGTCGATTTGATTAACAACTTGACTCAGGCAGATCGATCTGGTTAGACAAAGCGATTCAGCGATCTCTCGATACTTATATTTATTTTAGAAAAAAGTTAAACATAACTTGGCATCAAAGCAGTTTTTTTAAAAAACTTTTACTTTATGCATGTAAATAAGAAGATTGATGGATAGATGGAGGAAATTCTAAGAAATATTAAAATAGACCAGTCAACATTACCACTTAATCCACTGTGACAAGTATGTGTGAGAAATGTGAAATAATGAATGAATGAATGATCTGTATTGTCTTTTCTCATGCAAACAATGAAATTCTCGGAAAACACTCTGGTCCTGGTTTTTTATCACTATACAGATTGATTTGCTGCTGGTTTTGTCCCATCCAGTAAAGGCTCAACACTGGGGATATTTACAAAAACGAGAGCATAACAATTTGGATTCCAAAATCCAATAATTATCAGTTTTCCAAAATGCTGCCATTTTAATATAAATCTGTTGGCACCTATTTTTATTCCAAGCTTCTTCTAAAGCTTATTTGAGTCACTGATACTTCAAATTCAAGCACACCTGAGCAGCACTTCTGTGCTCATGTGTGTTAAGTTAAGATGTCCTCTCCTCCCCAGACATACAATCCAGTAAGCACAAAGACCGAAGGAAAGGCTCTCTGGACGTCAGATCCACAACATCTCGGGGGAGCGATGGTGAGAGTGAAGGGAGACAGATGACGGAAACTCTGGGCCTCTTGTCAGCTTAGAAGCCTTCCCTGTTGTCCGTTTGGGTTATGTGTTGATTGGATACGCGCATGCGCAATCTAGAATGTGGTTGGGAAAAGTGCCGCTTGCTTTGTTCTTGAATCCTACCCGTTCAGAGGGTTTATAATGTGCTTCTTTTCCTTTTTTTAAATCCTCACAGGGAGCTCACAAAGAAGACACTCCTCCATGGCCCGAATTCACTCCATGACTATAGAGGCTCCAATCACCAAGGTGGGTTTCATCGCTCCTGGCTTCCATCATATGATTATCACTTAGTACTGATATTTTCAGTCTTATGACTGAACTTCTGTGTTACAAAACTGCCAACAGTGCCATCAGCACTTCTTATACAGCTACGAGCAGCAAGCATTGAGGTCACGCACACCATTTCCACAGGAGATGGACTGATAAAATGCCACATTTTATGCACAAGACGGGAAAGCATGTTGGACCAGAATGACCTGCTGTTTCTGTGGTTGATGAAGTCTGCAAGCCAGGATACTCAGAAAAGGAGAAAGTCCCCAGGGATGGCTCATATGACACACTGCAGTTCTTCTGCTGTATCATTTGACTGTGCACCGAGTCCCTGTAGGCGTCATCCTCCTGAGAATAATGCACTGATATAACTGCTGGCACTGTTTGTGAGTGTGTGTGTGCACAAGCAAATTAGTGAGAACTTGTGTTCTTGCTCTTGTATGTTGACCTTGCCTTAGGTGTGCATTGTTACCGCCACCCCTGCCTCTTCTCCATTCAGTTTTAAGCAAAAAGGGTTGTAATGGGAGATGCTATTTCTGTATTTTAAAGATCTACTCCAATTAATTCGTGTTTTAGGTGTTTTAACATGTTCTTGTGGCATTTGTTTCACGTGATGGAGGACATATATGAAGAAAATTAAGCTTGTTACTGTGATGTACAAGTTTTACGGCAAGCCACCAGCTCCCTGCTCTGCTTCATTCTGGTGCATCTGCTTATAGACGACTAGATCCACATACGTCTTTGTTGTTCTCATCTGAGCTGTCTGAGTTCACTTAAAGAAAGTTTGAAATTTACATTTATTATCAGAAAAAGAACAAGCTTAAAGATTTTTTTTAATCTAAACCCCTCCCCAATAACAACAAAATGTATTTATAAAACATTGCATGAGTTTGCTAAAGACCCACTTCGATGAAAATCATCTTTTTGGTGTTTTTAACACAGCATTTTTCTCATGATGGTGGACATATAAAAGAAATTAAGCTTAAAATTTAATTTCTGAGTTCTTTTTTATTCAATTAGCTGTAAATTAATAGCAGATGGAAAAATGTTGTTGTAAAAAGTTACTATGAGGAGCCACAAGCTCCCTGCTCTGCCCCATTTTGATGCATCCACTTGTAGACAAATAAATCCATGTATATTTTTGTTTTCCTCGTCTAAGCTGGAATTTGGTATAAACTGTACAGCTGGATAGCTATAATATTGCTCACCATTTTTGTTGATTTGTTAATTTAGGTTGGGTTTGTGAGGGGCTGTAAGCTAGCGGGAGTGCACGTAAACACATGGATGATGGGAAGTGGGGGCAGGCTTACTCCTAGCTGACAGCCAAACCCACTACTCAGACCCAAATTTCTACTGAAGTACTGCTATGTGCAGAAACTATTTCTTCAAAGTTACGTGTGATTTTGGATTTTGGCTGAAATCAACATAATCATAATTAAAAGATCACTAGGAACGCTTTTACAGTAGATCACAAGAGGATTGAAGTGGAACTTTATACCTTTTTGATCATTTTTAGAACTGTATTTGAACAGGATATTAGGCTGTATTTAATTCATTTTAATCTAAAGTTAGGAGTTTTGGCTTTGTGGCACCTCTTGTTGAGTTATTTTTTCACAAAAAAAAAGAACAGACCAACAGTGACTAAAGTCCTGTTGCTTGATGTTTGATCCTTTGCCTTTTCTCTCCCTGAACTGTCTGAATTCCTCATTTTCATCACTAACAGGACCTCCTCAAATTCTCATTAAAGCAGAGGTTCTCTTTAATACAAAGCAACCTGGAAGGTTAAAAGCAGAGAAAAACACACTTTCCATCTTGCGATATGTCAAGTGCTATAATTTGTTTCCCATTAAGAGTAAAGGAAGCTGCACTGGAGTGTCATCAGATTTAAACCTTTGATAGTAGTTAGCTTATAAGTCACGGTAAAACTAAGGGTTTGCTTTCTTTCTCTCTTGGTTCTTTCTACAGAAGTGAAACATTTTTTGGCATTATTTTGTCTGGCCGGTGATCCTAAAAGAAAAATAATTCTGCAGAAAAGCTGGCAAGGTTGTCATCCATTAAATACGGCCCTTTTTTCCTTCTTCAAACATGCCTGCGGTGACTGTGGCTGAGCAGTCTTCAGAGATTGCATCCAAATTGCATTTGGTTTCTTAGCATGTAGCTTTGTGTACTTCGATGACCTTAACCCTCTCGGTCTTTCTTTCTGCCACCGAGTTATGCACTTTCATCTGAAATTTCACTCGATCCTTAAGATCGTTTTTTAAATTTTCTTTTGACAATTAGGTTTACAGGTTCAGTAACAGTCTTGCAAGTCACTAAAACTAAGTGGGAATAACGATATTTGGATTTAACATTATAATATACCCATAAAAAACACACAACAGCCATACAAATTTCATTACCAGCTAGTATAAAACATTGTTTTAATATGCATTTGCTGCAGGGACGCTTGTATGCCTGTTTAATTGAACAAATTATGCAGCTTTCCCAGGGGTGCTCAGCTTTATTTATGACCTTTTTGTCCCTAATTTTGCTTAAATGCTTAAGATTACAGAGGACAGAGTTTTTTATTTTTTGGACTTGATCCAGAGGCTTTGGGTCACCCAGAAATAGACACTGGCTTCATATTTGCATTTGATGACAATTTACTTTGAATTAGCAATTATCTGAGGAAATTATGGTCTTTTATGTGTTTATTGTTTTCTTAGTTCTTTATTTAATCTTAATTATGCTTTCTGTTCTTTCATTTGCAGGTAATAAACATCATTAATGCGGCGCAGGAGAGCAGTCCGATGCCTGTGGCAGAGGCCTTGGATCGAGTCCTGGAGATCCTGAGGACAACAGAGCTCTACTCCCCACAGCTAGGCACCAAGGATGAAGACCCCCACACAAATGACCTCGTGGGGGGGCTGATGACAGTAAGCAGCCTATGTTTTTTTTTTGTTGTTTTTTAGATCTAAAGATTCCTCAAAACAACTTCCTTCCATCATAATCAAACTGAACTGGTGGTAGTATAATAACGATGAAGATGTTTGGAAAGCCTGTGATCTTGTGGGCGGGATTCTCGCTCAGATTAGGGGGAAAGGGGACCGAAGAGACAACGACAGTTTAACAAGACAGTGTTGGTTAAAAACAAAAGTAGAAAAGAGTGCCAAGTTGGCAGTCTTGGCAGCAAACCCAGAGGAAGTGTTAGATTGTCCTTTGTGCTTCTGTAAGCTGGAGAGGAAAGCCCACCCTTTCTCCCCTCGCCGCCCCCCCGATCCTTCCCTCCCTCCCTCTCCGCACACGCTCCGAACACAGACACAGTCACACTCGCATGAACGTTTTCCTCTTGACTTCACAGGTCTGGAAACATCCTGTTCTTTGGATCAGATGAATAAGCACGGTCCGACAGAAACGAGTACGCTGCGGAGGCACAAAGGCCTGCGCAGAGGTGTTAGGCCAACACCGCAGACGCTTGCTTTGCACAAGATCAAAAAACAACAAAGCTGCCAGTAGTTTATCCGGGGTCATTTATGTACCGTCCTGTTTCGCGGAGCTCCTGACTGAAGTTGTGTTCTACCGAAGGCGGGTTTCAGTTTGTCGTGGAGACCAGTTGCTAGGTTTGAAGTCAGAAGACACAGCAAACGCCAAAAAGAAGAGCTGTTATCTTTGCAAAGAGAAATTCTTAAAATAGCTGCTGTGTACAGAGGCAGCACCACCATGAGACAATGCACGGGTCAAAGATGAGCCAGTCTCCTCTTCCTTTTTCACTTGTGGAGTAAACATTTCTTTCTGTGACACACACCCACACACTCCCAATCACACAGTTTATATAAAAAATCTGGTGTTGGCACGTAATCAATTAAAACATTGATTGATTTGTATTTTTAGACTCAAAAAATGGTTAAATAAACAGAATGTGAATAAAGTGTTAAAAAATTGAGAAAAATCTTATAAATCCTACTATATTTCATGCATTCTTACATATTATCCCTTGTGCTCTCTTATGGGGTCCAGATGCCCCCACCCTTATAATGATGTGTGATTCCTCCCATCACAAAGGTGGACAGGATTTTATGTCTGCCACATTGAAGATAAAAAAATCCTTGAAAAAACATATTCAGTGAGCTGTCCTGTGGGGTCCAGACGACCCCATTTTTAATGCAAACATGTTTATGATAGCACAAGGATTAAACATATATTTATTCACATAAACACACAAGAATGAACAAAAAATAGCATTAAAGTACCATAAAGTCATGACCATTCGTTGTCCCATTAGGCTTCCCTTTTTCTAATATATGTTTCAAAATTTTTTAGTTTGTATATATTTTTTTAAATTGTGTAACATTTGTATTAATTTTGATACCATATCCTTGTTATTCCACATCCTCACCCCACATACAGAAATGCACATAATTTTTCAAATTGTACACAATGTTGTTTGATTTCAAGTATTTATTATTATTTTTTTAGTTTTATAAATTATTTCCATTGTATTATACTTGACTATATCTTTAATCTTTATTCATTTTAATGTATAAAATAAAATGCTGATTTGTGACATAAATATATATATTTTTAATTTCAATAAAATAGTTATTTAATTTAAAAAATATATTTAAATTTGCCCCGATAAGTGGCAGTATTATCATGTGGATATTTAACATGGATCACTATGTTACCAAATATGCTTTAATGAATAAATCTAAGAGCATAAAAGGGTAAAAAGCACAGTTGTAATTAAACCTCCTGGGGGAATGAATGCTTTTTTTTGTATTTCATAGTAATCCAACCATGAGCTGTTAAAATATTTTTCCTTCAGACCAATTTCTTAATGGGTAGTCTGATTAAACCCAGCTGGTATGACTCAGTCCTAAGAGAGCGGGGTCATTATTCTGGGGTGGGTTTTTTTCCCCACTGATGAGCCCCATTTGCGATCACAGCTTGCAGCTATGCCTAGAGGAAGACAAACATCATTTTCAAACAATTTACTGTACATTAGCTAAGATGGGACCATAAATCACCACGATGTCATTTCTGACACAACCATTACATTTCATGCATCTGATAATTATTATTTGGACTCAGTATTGGTTTTGTTAGCATGCCAAATTCAGCAGTGGGGAAGTCATTTTCGGTGTCAACAAATAGAAGCCTCCAGAAAATGTCCGAACTGCAGATGGAAGAATATTTATTTAGATTTTTACTTGTCATTAATAAACATCTATGTTGTTTTAGCTTATTTTGATTAGATTCAGTCTTTTCAAATGCAGAAACAAACCGAGACGGGTCCGGAGCAATGATAGAATGATAGAAACACGCTGTTCTTTGCTGGGAAAATTTGGTCAAAACAAATGTCTGGAGCTGTAGCTCGTATTTTAATTATATTAAACCCGGCTCATGGCCAAGGCTGATCCGCCTTTTATTCAAATAGTGGCATGTCTTGTTTCACTCTGATCAGAAAACTTCATTAAATCAGAGATAAAGCAAAATGTCTCTACCAGATCTGTGCTTCTGGACAAACTTTCTTAAAGTCCCTTGCAGTTGGAAAAAATAAATGAGTAAAAGCTCGATCAGAAAGGTTTTTTTGTTTTTTTTAGTCTTTGTCATCCTCTAAATCTTTTTTCCTTTTTTTACAGGATGGTTTACGCAGACTGTCAGGAAATGAGTACATCCTCTCCACAAAGCGTGAGTTTATTTAGATTACTCACTAAAGACAAAAAAATACATGTCGGCTATGACTTGTTCATATAAAAATGTCAAAGAAGGAATTTCCCTTTTCATTTGAAATATTTTTTTCCTCTCGCCCACAGAACCTCACCACCTCCCCAGTCACCTGACGACCCCTCTGTCATTAAATGACATCCCGCCTCGCATTGCACAGACCATGGAGAACGAAGACTCCTGGGACTTTGATGTCTTTACCTTGGAGGCTGCAACAATGAAGCGGTGAGGCTAAAACCCAGCGAAAGGCTTTCTGAAGTTGTTTCACTGCGTAAGGATGGGTTGGGATGACTTTTTTCTCCTCTCATACTGAATCCTCCTCCAGGCCTCTGACCTACTTGGGCCTGAAGATTTTCTCTCGTTTTGGAGTCTGTGAGTTCCTAAACTGCCCTGAAGCCACTTTGCGCTCCTGGTTACAAGTGATTGAAGCTAACTACCACTCCAGTAACTCGTACCACAACTCCAGCCATGCGGCTGATGTGTTGCATGCAACTGCCTATTTTCTCTGCAAGGAAAGAGTCAAGGTAAAAATGACCAACAGTAATGCTGGTGCATAGCAACTGCCTTTCCAGTGCTTTAAATTGTCTTTACTTGACAGATTTAATTGCGTTACTAATTTAAGCAAACTTACTTACCTGGCTTGAGATTTCAGTATTTCTCCGAAGGTTAAATGGAATTGTTTTATTATAATAATTTAGCCATGTTAGATCATTTTTGTGAGTTTTGAGTGTGAAGTTGTCCTATCTCACCCCCACCCCACCCCAAGTGTGTCAGTGTTTCAGTAGCTTAAGCTCATTATCAAACTATCTATTTTTGAACTGCGCAGAGTGAGCACTTCATGGCTTAGCAGCCGACTTTGAGGTTACATTACTCAAGGTTAATGAATTCCAAGAAATCTAAAAATACTTTGGCACATATGTAAAAAAATATTTCTGCAAAAAACTTTTTTATAAAGTTTTATCTAAGTGCTGTGTTAATTTCTACCTGTTTTTTTTAATTAAATTGCAAATTTAATATTTAGAATTTTTTTTTCCTGACAGCAAAGTTTGGATCCCATTGATGAGGTGGCTGCCCTGATTGCCGCCACCGTTCACGATGTTGACCATCCAGGCCGCACCAACAGCTTCCTCTGTAACGCAGGAAGCGAGCTGGCCATCCTCTACAATGACACGGCTGTTCTAGAGAGCCACCACGCTGCACTGGCCTTCCAGATCACCACGAGAGATGACAAGTGTAACATTTTTAAAAACATAGAAAGGTAAGGCTTTCCTGGTGCACAGAAAATGTCAAGAAAAGGATCTTCCTCTTGCAATAATTTTACACAAAATTACAAAGTTCAGGGAAACAACTGTGTTGTTTTCACAGCTCTTATGCCTACAATCTAAATACTATATTCTATGTCCAAAGAAAAGCATAAAATGTCCCATAAAATATTTCAATTGCTTGTTTTTATTCAACCACATACATTTGATAGGTGAATTAGTAAAAAATATACTAAATTACTCTAAATTACTTTATGATTTTTGTAATATTTTACTCATATTTTGTACAAACATGTATTTTGTCTCATGACTTTTCAGAGTTCGTTTTTTTGCTATTTTCGTTATTCTAGAAATTAAGTTAAACTGACCAAATAACAGGAAATTTTTAGAGTAATTCAACAGACAAACTATTACTTTTGTAGCCATTTTTATCACCAAATTACCAAATTAACGAATTACCAAAAGTAAATGTTAGAAGTTGTATATTGATAAACTTCTGTAGTACTGTATATATATATATATATATATACAGTACTTTTGGTTTGTTTTAAAAGACAGAAAGATTTGTGAAATAAAGACATTTTTGACAAATTTTACCCAACAGAGCTTTTGCAAAGCTTCAGACAGAAGAGGAGCACTCAAAAAAATATGGAGTAAAACGGACCATAATCACCTAATGTCTGCAAATCTTTTCTCTTAACTCCTGAAGTAGCGTTACTGCATATGGTTGTATGAAGATTGCCTGACTGTTTGGAAAAACAGCTATAGTTTATAACACAGACCTGTAATTCTCATGAAACCAACTTGGACTTTTTTGTTTCTTTGTTTGTTTGTACTGTTTGAAATGGGAAAGTATTTACCCGGTGCACCTTTTTTTGTCTGAATTTGAACTTCAATTGTTGAGCTTTTTGGGAAACTTCTGATACTTGATATAAAACCCTGTTGTACATAATTTACACATTAAAATCAAGAGTTTAAGAAATTATTTTTGTAAGCATAATTTTTAATTCAAATGTTTTTTTTTTCATTTTATTTTATAGCCACAGATGTTCAGTATTGCGTATGACCGTGTGCATTTTCCCGATATAAGAACAACGTTGTGTGTTAGCGGTGGCAGGATGGTAATGTGATTTCAGTCCCAAAACAGAATAGCTCACATGTGCTGGTCCCCTCAGAGGGGGACGGGGAACAAAGCAGCCATTCATGGCTGCTGTCACTGCCGTCAGAAGAAGACTGTTCA
The DNA here is from genome assembly GCF_002922805.2 of Oryzias melastigma. Classification (NCBI taxonomy): domain Eukaryota; kingdom Metazoa; phylum Chordata; class Actinopteri; order Beloniformes; family Adrianichthyidae; genus Oryzias; species Oryzias melastigma. The sequence continues at coordinate 11,282,729 of NC_050514.1, forward strand.
CATGGGTTTCCACACTATTTACCACACTGTCACTCCCTCCCACTCTCTTCTTTTTGCACTCCTCTTGCTGCCTTTCCCTCCCCGGCCCATCTGACTTATGTCCATTTCTCCCTCCCTCTTCTTCTCTCTCTAGGAACGAGTACCGAACACTGCGACAGGCCATCATAGACATGGTGCTCGCCACTGAGATGACCAAACACTTTGAGCACGTCAACAAATTCGTGAACAGCATCAACAAGCCGCTGGCTGCTCTGGAGGAGAACGGGGTGAGGGGGGCAGTAGAAATCAACCCAATGTTTTTATTTTTATTTAACCTTTATTTTACCAGGAAACCCCATTGAGATTAGATCTCTTTTTCAAGAGAGATCTGGGCTGAAAGGCATCAACACAAGACAATAAAACACAGTTTAAGCAATTATAATCGAAGAGAGAAGGAGAAAAAGTTGGTTTTGCAACAAAAACGTACAAACTTTTATTTAATTGAACTTTGTCTTGAAGCCAATTTCCAAAGAAATTGTTAAAAAACATACATATTACTACATATTTTCTGTCATTTGTAATTTTTGTAAATGAAAGTAAAAGGGAGGTCAATTTAAATTGGATTTGTTATGAAAAAATCTTAGATTTTTTTTTACTGTATCTCCCATCCCTAATGTAGACGAAAGTTTATTTTTCCCTGACTT
>NC_050514.1:11283585-11296814 GCF_002922805.2 Oryzias melastigma
AAACATACATATTACTACATATTTTCCGTCATTTGTAATTTTTGTAAATGAAAGTAAAAGGGAGGTCAATTTAAATTGGATTTGTTATGAAAAAATCTGAGATTTTTTTTACTGTATCTCCCATCCCTAATGTAGACGAAAGTTTATTTTTCCCTGACTTTTTTTTCATTTTATTTCTGTTCTTCAAATATAAAATTCTCAGTGATTTTAGTAAAAATGTGTTTAGATTGTAATTCTGTTTTGTGTGAAGAAAGGAAAAGTATCCCATTGCAATACAACTCTCATTAAATAATTAATTTGCATTTAATGATATTACATTAGTTCAAGGAATGAATGTTGGCCATCACACGTTTTCACCTCATCAAATCTGTCCTCTCTGCACAAACTTTGGACACCTCTGGACTAAGATGCTAACATCTCAGCTTGCACATAGCCTGCTATGTGGTTCAAGTATCTTTGAGGAAAGAGAATTTTACAACCTAGTAACATCTTTCACATCTTTGTGTGGAATTCTAAAAACAGACTTTTAAAAGCTGCAGTGACTTTTAAAAGGGGCGGTGTGAGTTCAGTCGAGTTAATTATAGTTACACTCCACAAGAATTTGTTTATTGTTTTAAATTATGCTTGGTTACATTTTAAGCTTGAAAATTATTTGTGGATATATCATAAACCTTTTATATTAGTATATATATGAGTATAAACTGAAATTCCTCAAGTGTCTAGTTTTTTTTTTAAGTATTTCTGAGGGTAATTTAGCTTTTGCATTTCATGGAGATTGCTTTCAGTAAATATTTGAAGTTGTTGTTTTCTTTATGCTAATTTTCTCTTTCTTTGTTTGGTTTCAGGGCAGCAATGATGAGGAATCCGTCAAAAGTATTCTGACGTCCCCTGAGAATCGGATCCTCGTCAAGCGGATGCTGATTAAATGTGCCGATATCTCTAATCCATGCAGGCCCCAGGAGCTCTGTATAGAATGGGCTGGACGCATCTCAGAGGAGTATTTTGCACAGGTGAAATGAAATTGGACTGCGTTGCTCTGCTTTGTAAGTAAACAGTTTATTTGGAATTCATTCATCTGCTCTTGTCTCTGGTGCAGACGGATGAGGAGAAGAGGCAAGGTCTGCCGGTGGTTATGCCCGTGTTTGACAGGAACACATGTAGCATCCCAAAGTCCCAGATTTCCTTTATAGACTACTTCATTACAGACATGTTTGATGCATGGGATGGTAAGACGGCAAACACCAACACTTGGAACACTGTACTAATACTTATTTAGTTAAATCTATTGAATAATTAAATATATGGAAAACGTCTATGTCAAATTGAATAAATCTTGCAATTTATTTACATCAAATATTAGAAATAAAGTCATGTAAATATTTTTTTAAATCATTTTCTCACCCAAAAGCTGAATTTAGTCATGTAACATTGTCTGTGTTGAACCTTTTTATTTGTTTGGACTATAAAGATACACTATTTTAGAAGTGTTAATTTTTAAAACCATAAAAAAACACTAAAATCAACATTGTATTTGAACATTTATTTGGTGCAGTTTCTCATATTCACCTTGATGTTTTCTTTCAAAACGTTTCACACGTTCCTGTTTCAAACCCGAGCCTCTTTTTTTTTTCGTTCCAGCTTTTGCAGACCTCCCTAATCTTATGCAGCATTTGGATAATAACTTCAAGTACTGGAAAGGCCTGGATGAGCGGAAGCTGCACAGCCTGAGACCACCACCGGAGTAAGGTGCTGCCGCCCCAAAACACTCTACCGTCGGAGGCGGACCTCCTATCTCACGCTGGGGCAATTCTTTCGCTGCCAGTCCAGCCCAGCCAGCCAGCCACAGGGCCTCCTCGCCTTCAATCCTCCTGCCTCTGTAGCACGCAAAGCGTCCGCACGTCCATCCGCACCGAAACCACAGAGGGACTTCCTGATGCAGCACTAAAGCTGCTGGCTTTACAAGCCCGCCAGATGAGAACTGTGACAGACGGACACAGAATCCTATGAACTTCTCATGCCTCTTGGGCATTCGCAGTGTAGCTGGTCAAGTGACATGACTGAAAAGAAAAAAAAGGTCTTCACTGGTGTCTTGGCAAAGCATCCATCCTCTGATTACCATGTAGGCACTCCTGTCTACCTTTGAAGTTGCTGTTAGAGTAAAAACTGCTAGTTTACAGAAGGAGCGGCTGAGTGCATACTCTGCATATGAAGGTGTCCGGTCCACGCCAGTCCATGGAATCACTTTTGACCTCCACCAATCTGCTCCCGGCAATGCAGGACTGCTCCTTAAAGTCCTGGAGGCAACGCCATGAAAGAACACTCCACTGCTTTCCTTTTGTTTGTTTCTTTGTTTTCAGGCAATATCGTCACATGTCCTTCAGAAACACATCCGAGCTGATGCATAGCTTTCACAGTCGACGTGAGAGGAGATGCTTCCTTAATGGGTCAGGTGGGGAGGGACTTTCCTTCTAGTCCTCTGCTAAGAGACTAAAAAAACCTCAAAACCTTGATTTGTAGGTATCTAATTACAGTCAATTTGGTAAATTAACTTTTCTTAGATATTCCATATTTTCTATATCAAAATCCAGAGATTAATTAGTTGATTTAAAAGGAAAAAAAGTGTAAAAAAAAAAAAAAAAGAAGAAGAAGAAAAAAGCCAAAGCTGATGAACAAGAATACAACTCTCAAAATTCAAAGTTATTCCTCATACAGAGCATTATAAAACATTTTTATTTTCTTATCAAGAATACAGTACCAGTTTAAATGAAAACTTTTGTATTGCACTGTAAACAATATTAGAAATGTCTACGTCTCAGTGATTTGTCCAGGGATGGGATGTTGCATCGGAGAATAAGCTGTTATTGTTGATCATCAGGAGATTGTGTGCATGTGCGAATGTGTGGGAGTGTTTTGGTTGCTGGTGTGAGTGTGTGGGTGTACTCATTGTTGCAACAATCCCTTGCTCTTGGTTTAATGCTGTAATTCGCTTGACATTTGACAACAGCAGAAATATGTGAAAACATTTTGGACTTGAAAAAATTTTTTCTCCTAGAAATTTTTGTATCTGGTTTATCCTACTGAAAAGACTGCCTTATTTTATACAATATTTATACAGTACATCCCACTGTGCAACTGCAGCAGACATCTGGAGTTTTTATTATAACATAGTTCGAAGGTTATGTTCAATTAAATCTCAATATTTTTATAGACAATGAATTTTACACTGGATTTGCATCAGATAATATCAACCATTATAGCTTTCAGAATTCCTGTGAATAAGAAAGTCACACAGTGTGCATACAGAAAGTTAATGGGAAAGCTAGATGTGGATTGCAGAGTTGTCTATCACTGTCTTTAAGCGGTCTCCTAGAGGCCAGCTTACATTGATTTTTGATCAAACATTCTCTATTGCCCTCTTGTACAACATCCTTATGCAAAGATCCAGGAAAAAGCTTTTTTTTTTCTCTCCTCAAGGCTGTATTCAGATTAGAATACTAATATATGTTAAAGATTGTTGCTTATTAAGAATATTTCCTCTTTAAACAGTATATAAATGCCATAACAGCTAAGCAAGTGATGGTTAATAAGCTGCATTGACCATGATTATCTTTATTTCTCTCTTTCTGAAAGAATTGTACACTCAGTCTGGGGGATTTGTTTGTTCCTTCTGATTCACACTTTGGTCTGAAGGCACGGAAAAAAAATAGAAACTATTCAATGAAAAATAAAATCTCAACTTTATACATGGTGTCTTTCATGCAACAGTTCATTGACTTCTCATTTACTTCTGTGTATCTGCTCTTATTAACACTTTATTTGCTACTTTAAAGAAACAAACTGCTTTATAAAGGTAAATTATAGTTTTCAACTACAGCCCAAGAAGTAAAAATTGATAATAATGGTGTGTGACTTTGTAAAAGCTAAAAGCGTCAGTTTTGTTCAACACAGGAGTCTGCAACCTTTAGCAATAAAAGAGCCATTTGGATCGATTTCTCACTGATCAAGGCCTTGGCGAAACCAAGGCGCAAAGTCTTATTTTACCCACTAGGAAATTTTGAAGCTGCTTTGCATTCATTACATGACTTTTAATAATAAATATAACTATCTTTTTAACAGCCATAAAATGTTGTTGTGCGGTATAAATATATATGTGTGTGCCATAACCTCACCAAGTGAAAAGAACATTCCAAAAAGATCTGATTTTTTTTTAAGATGTAAAAACCTTCACATGGCTTATCTTACATCAAGGTGAACCTCAGCCATAAATTTAAAAACATAACTGATCAAATATAAGTTAATGCTAATTAAGTAACCCTTACTTTCAAAACTTTCAAAACTTTTTGTTTAGCCTGAAAGTCACTACAAAAGAACCACGTGTGGCTCCAGAACCTCAGGTTGCAGACTCACGGTTTGGCACAAACACCTTCCTTTAATAAAGAAATCTGTTCAAAGCAGTCTCCTATAGTCTATTTGATTCAGCTTTGTAAAAATTTAAAATATCTATGCTATAATATAATATATATATTTTTCATATACTTGTATATATGACATAATACTTAAGAATTATGTGATTGAAGAATAAGATTAAGGGAACTTTGAAAACAATAAAGTGGTTAATCTGTAATAGAAACTTTCGATTTTTTTCCCCATAAAACTTTATTGACAACTTTGACAACTACATTTATTTTTAAGAGTCATTCGAGTCACATTAAAGCACTTAACAGTAATAAAATGTTGTTTATGAAAGCCCTTCGAGAGACTGAAAAGAAATAAAAATACAATTTAAAGGTAGAGTTTTCAGACTTTTTTTCTTCAACCAAACAGATGGGGCAGTAGGGATAGCGACGATAAAATAAATTGAATTTGTTTCATCTTTTGATGCGCACAGAAGAGAACTGAATGTTTTAGTAGGTTGTGCTCATCATTTTTGTTCTAAATCGAATCAATTATCCTCATGGCAGCTCTTTGTGTAATGTTCCTGCTTCCATCACTTTTCAGCTCAAAACTTTTGTCAAAGATGTGCAAAAGTTAAACGATCATCTTCTTTTAAAGTGGAAATTGTGCCCGAAATAAATCTTTCAACTAGAGCAATAACAACGTGTGTTTGTAAAAAGGCAGATGCACGATTAAACCATAAACATTATGAATATACAGTATATGGACCACACTTAAGCGTAGATTCTTCCAGATGAATTACGTAACACGAAACCCCTTAGCTTCCGCCATCAACCTTTGCGACAAGTCGTAAGAGAGGAACTGCACGGACGGTGGACCGATGGCTGCTGTCGTTCAATGTTAACGCAACGTTAGCATTTTTTCCATCGCTCATTTGGTGAAATCGTGATATGTCTTCGGGAATGACAGGACAAACACCGTGGGTATTTTTTTGCTTGTAAAAACAATATGATTCTTGTTATCTTTGACTAGCGAACGGCGCAGGGTTTCAAAGCTAAGCTAAGGCTAGTCGGGAAGTCTTTTATGTTAGCACCTAAATAGTTAGCATCCAGGCCTGCCAAAAGTAAATACCATTTTTGGTATTAAAAATGCAATTATTTCTCTTCAGATTTTTAAACGGGGTTTAGACGTGAATTATGCATTGTAATTTATGTTTGAATTTTGGGAGTGTTTAGATTATTGAAGGTAAAGTAGATAGGGTTGTAATTTGATACAATAGTTAGCCATAGCATTAGCCACGTTAGCGTGCTAAGGCGGTTAGCATACTTGTTTAAAAGGACTTGGCATTTAAAATAAAGGCTTTTAGTCTCAGTGTTTAAAGAAAAAGATATGTTTAGAAATTTACTTCTGCGTTTTTAATTTGTGGATTTTTTAAAATTGTACTTATTGCAGTAAGGTTTTTGTAAAACTTAGGAAAATAGAACACGTCGAAATTCGAGGGAATGCTAGAGCTTTAATACTTTGTCAGATAAAGTCCCCTATATTTAATAATTTTATAGAAGTAGATCATAGGTTATATTTGGCCTCTAAAGGAAAAAATAAAATGTAATGGGAAATTCAAAAACAGCTAGACTACTTAAGTTTAGTTTTTATATGTTGGCTGACAATTCTGTTACCAAACTATTTAAAGCTTTTTTATGCTTAGATTTAATTAAGGAAAATGTTCTGACATGTTTATGTGTTCTACATATAAATTTTGTAGAAAATCATATCCTTCATATCCTTTATAGCATATTTAGCTGTTATATTTAATCATTTTAAGATCTTTAATCTAAGAAAAATGTTTAACAAACTTTGAAAATAAGTTTTGTCAGTAGATCAAGATTGTCTTGAACTTTTAACTCAAACCATTTAATTAACAAATATTAAGCATTTTCTCAACCAACCACATGCCTAAATGGGATATGTGAACTATTACTAACCATTGAGACACAACTATTTGGGCATTTAGGGAAAAATAATAATTGTGAATAATAGTTACTTTTTTCATCACAGTTCCTTAATTTGGATTTAAAACAATATCTTACTGTTTTTGTTTCAGCGTTTTAACCAGCCGCTGGGATCGGCCAGCCCAGCCCAAACAAAATGTGGCTGTACAGCAGCAGAAGAGTATCGGCAATCCAGGATTGCCTGCCTCTTTATCAGGAGTTATCAGCGCTGCTGGTTCAAGCACCGTCTCCCAGCTACCACAGACACAAGAGTCCACACCACAGGGTGGAGTGGAGATGGCCGCCGCAATGGCTGCTAAAATAAATGCCATGTTGATGGCAAAGGGAAAGCTCTTGACACCCCCACCATTATTAACAAAGGTTTGTGGTTAAAATGATGCAGGACATAAACACTCTTCTTCTTTTACTTTTTATGACTAGATTTATCAACTTTTGTTTTTTCCTTAGACACCTCCAAGTGTTCCTGTCCCGACCACAACAGAAGAAATGGTGGTCACAGAGGTCGATATAAATGATGTCCCTTTAAATTGTAGGGAGCTTCTTACTAAAGGCAAAACACAAGAAGAGGTAAGCAAAAAATGAGTATTGCCATGTGAGAATTAACATATTGCACTTTTGAATTGAATATAGTTGTAGGGAAAAAAAAATCTCAGTACAATTCTGTGTTCTTTATTTTTTCTTACAGATCCGACAGTTTAGTGGAGCTGTAGTGTCAACCAAAGGTCATTACATGACTGAGGCTGAAAGGGGAAATATGGGCGGGTAGGTCATAACACGTCTTTGTTCTTTAAAGGGAAAAATTTACAAAGTCAAAGCTGCAAAATATGTTTTTTATGTTCTTACTGAAAATATTGAGCTAAAAGTTGTTGTTTTTTTAAATCTAACAGTCTTTAACTATAGCTGCGAGTTTACTTAAATCAATGATGTGTTTAAAATGAGCCGGGAGCAATTATCATTGTGTTTTATAGGAATACATGCATAAAAATAAGTTGCATTTAGGATCTTATTCTTAGTAAAGGATTCAGAATACAATATTTTTATTAACAAGTCAGAATTTTTATCTGAATTAAAGTCACAAGGAACTTTGATAACATTTGGCGTTATTTTTCTGTAGTTGCTTTTAGTTTCAACACTTGTGAAGTCTATATAAGGTATATTTAAGACAGTTAAGAACTTTAAAGTCAGAAAATTGTAACAAATCTATTTAAAACCATTCAACATTCCAGGTTTCGTAAAAGTAAATTATGTATTTTAACCATGCAGCTCTCATCAAGCAGATTCTCTTGTTTTAAAGTATTTATGTAACTATTTTTTTTTTTTTTTTAATATTGTAACTACTAATATTAGTTCTTGACCTTTTTGATGTGAATCTGAAGGGATTGGTGAGGGCAAGTGTCAAATGTAAATATTATTTCTAATATTCCTCTGTTTTTTGTAGACAAAGACCCTTATATTTGCATGTCCTGGGAAAAACTCAAGAGCAGGTCAATAGTAAGTTGAACCTTCATTGTGTTTTGAAAACATCGTCTTTCTTGGAATGGCTTGGCATTGTTCTCATAAAAACTCTGTTATTTTCTTTTTAAGCAGTCCTAATGCGTGCATTTGATACGACAGATAAACGTGAATTGATGCTAAACAATTGCTGAACTTCCCCCAACACTAGAGGCCGTAGCTCGCATAAAAGAGATCATCTCTGAAGATGTGGCGAGAGTTTCTGCAGCATCAGGAGGACAAGTTCCCATTATCCCACCGCTCACACTCTACCCTCAGCCTCCTCGACCAGTTATTCCTCCTCCTGTACCACGCATGCCCAACGCGACCGCAGTACCAGGCCAGGGGCACCGGCCTGCAGCTCCTCACACAGGGGTAAGGAAGCAGTTCCATTCAAACCTTAAAGACCCACTCAAAAAAAAAGTTCTTAACATGTTCTTGTAGCATTTTTCTCATGACGGAAGACATGTAAAGAAAATTAAGATTAGAACTGCTTTTCTGAGTATTTCTTTGTCCAAACTGAGGTGAATCAGACCGAGATATGAGTGTATTTAAAAAGATATGTACAGGTTAGCCACATTGAATGAAAAGTGAAGATTTTAGTATTTATTTTAAATTGTTTTTAGTTGAGTACGATACAGGATGTTACTGATGGAGGTAAAGAAAGTGTGGCAAATGAAGACTATGTTGCCTTCACTGATACCCACCTCCAAAATGAACCAGCAGACAGAACATCCCTGATCTCCAGTGGAGAAACATTGGATTACTGCATCTGCTTACAAACATATCCACTTCCAGCCAGATAGACTTCTGTTTTCACTTTAGTAGAAGAAGTTGATTAAGCTCTAAGTTGTTCTATTTTTCTTTAGAGCTTTGTGCACACAAAGATTTTCGTTGGTCTGGACCAAACGCTGGCTTCGTTCAACATAAAGGAGAAGGTTGAGGGTCCAGCTGGTTCGTACTTGAGTCACATCCAGACAGAGACGGGCGCTCGAGTCTTCCTCAGAGGAAAAGGGTCCGGATACATAGAACAAGCTTCAAAACGGGAGTCTTTCGAGCCTCTCTACGTCTACATAAGGTATGTTGTACTTGAAGTGGAATTCTCTTTGCATTGAAGCCTTTCTTGTTTTTCTGTGAATTCTGTTTGTAGTCTGCCTCCTCCTGCAGTGACAACAGTACTATGTTTGTGTATGTGTGTTACAGCCATCCAAATGCAGCTGGATTGGAGTCTGCAAAGAAACTCACAGAAAGTTTATTAGAAACCGTAAGTATGAATACTGTCACTTTGATGTAAATGTGAAAGAAAACTTCAGTTTGGGAGGTTTAAGAAGGTGAAACTACCAAAGCACTTAGTTTTCACCGATACCCACCTCCAAAAGCAAACGTGATAGTGTGAACCACTCGGCCTCCAGAGATAGGTCTGGAGTGCTCTGCACCTACCTACAATCCTCATCCTAAAAATGACAAATTATACTTTACTGTCATTTATTAAGCCTGATGACATCTTGTGTTCTTTATTCCTCAGGTGAGAGCTGAACATGCCCGAATAATGTCAGCGTACACCACCGCAGGCACACCTCAGAGTGAGTACTTTAAGAAACCAGGAAAAAAAAAAGAGGGTGACCACATTTAAGATGTCTTTGTATCAAATATCTTCCCCAGGTGTTTGTAGTGGCTCAACAATAAGTTGAAGTAATCAGTCATAGAAACCAGAAACTCCCTGGCTCTGTCCAAATTCCCTCACTACTCCTTAACCCCTAAAAGACTGAAAATTGTGCGGGACAATCTAGTACCATGAAATTTGCACACAGGCTCACTACTTATTTATTTTTTCAGAAACGGAATATGACATCACCTGTTTTCTGACGTAAAAACCTAATACATCTGAAGATTTTATAAAGATTATTTATGACTCTACAGCTTTCTGTTGATGAAAATTTTGTTAATAATAATAAAAAAAGACGCAATGCATTGTGATCTATATTTGCCGATCAAGTGAGCGTTGATGGATGCTAGTTTTCTTCTGGGAAATTTCTAGTGCACTGTATTTTGGAATTGTAAATTCAGACAAAATGATAAACGCCCTATATAGTAAAGTAAGTAGTGAGGGAATTTGGACACACACCCTGTTCTTTGTCTTCAGAGTACACGCTTTTAACTCGGCCTTCTATACTGTCATTTCAGCATACGCAACACATGGATTTCCTCCCAATAGCAATTACCCTAACCAGTCCTCCTGGTATAACTACCCGGCAAATGGTTATGCTGGCGGCTACGCAGCGTATCCAGGAGCCAGTGGTTACTGGAGTAATGCAAATGGTCCCCCAAGTCAATCTAACTTGTCGACAACCCCTCCATCTTCTCAGGCAATGGTTCAGTATCCAGTGTGTCCTCGGAAACCCCACCCCTTTCTTGTTCAGGTGAGTCAGAAAATGAAAGCACACATTTTATAATCTTTTGATCAATAAGAACATATCAGCCTCCTAAAAATCTAAATACACACTTTCTGATGAAATCAAATAAAGCTGGTGCTTCTCACACAAAATAAATGGAATGTTAAGTTGCCAGTTCACAACACACAAACACTTTATGATAAACCTGCATACCGAATTGTTATTTCCAAAAATCCTGGGGTAGCATCAGAGTGTATGTGTTGGTTGTGCTCTACCTAAGGATCCAGGTAGCAGTGAGACTGTGGAACCTGAAGGATCTCTAACCACCCCCCCTGACTCAGGAAGTACCAAACAACTTTTCCAGGAGGGGGCTAAGGATGAACAGGTTAGCTGGAGATGAAGACCCATACATACAATTGAGCAATAAAACTGATCATTTGAAGAGATCTATGACTTGGAACAGAGAAGCTTCAGAAATCATTGCCACACTGAGCTGAATTACACAACTGCTGTCCGAGAAGTTTGCATTTAAATATCCACTTTTGTGTCTTTTGCAGTCTTCTTGTTGTAGGACTAGTCAAAGAGTGTCATACAATTGTGTTGTTAGTATTATTGAAATAACTGATCTTAGTTCAGATGATACAGTTGTCACTTTTTTCTTCTTTCAGCAATGGCTTCTAATTTTCTTGATAAACCTCAGTTTTTAGTTTTAAAACTAAATACTCTCGCTATTTGCTATAATTCCGTGAAACTTTGGTTCTGTTGAATGAAATAACATCAAATTTTTATTGCAAGTAGTTGACCCGTCATCACAGATTTGATACAAATGTGCATCGCACCTCTTCTGCTTCAAGTTTAATTTGTATTAACATCTATTTGGAAGCAAAAATGCAATTTCTACTTTTGATAATGAGGAATAAATTTAGAAGTAAAAGGGTTAAATATAAGTCTTTGGTTGAAAATTAAAGTACCCCCACTCAGGAAATTTGACTGTTAGCCTGAGTTTATCTTGATTCAACGTTAAGGCATTATCTAATAAAACAAGGAGATCTAAAAGCCCTTTCTGCTACTGTATATGTATCACCACATTTTCTGTATGTGAAACTATTGGTTGCACCGCTCACCCCGCATGCGTGAACCACAAGGCGCTTCCGCTAAAACATCTTTTACGGGCAAAGTTTGTCGTCGGACGTTAAAAAAATAATAACCTCTAAGAATGTTAGCATTGAAAATATTTAATATAATTAAAAAAATCACTTTAGCATTAAAAAAAAAAACGAAAGGAAAGGAAAAAGACACGTTGGGGATCAGGACTGTACGATTTTGCAGAGGACTACAACAGACTGGGCTGCACGGTGGCGCAGTGGTTAGCGCTCTTGCCTCACAGCGAGAAGGCCCCGGTTCGACTCCCGGCTGGGACCTTTCTGTGTGGAGTTTGCATGTTCTCCCCGTGCATGCGTGGGTTTTCACCGGGGACTCCGGCTTCCTCCCACCGTCCAAAAACATGCTTCATAGGTTAATTGGTGACTCTAAATTGCCCCTAGGTGTGAATGTGAGAGTGTATGTGTGTGATTGAGGCCCTGAGACAGACTGGCGACCTGTCCAGGGTGAACCCTGCCTTCGCCCATCAGTAGCCGGGATAGGCTCCGGCATCCCCGCGACCCCGAAAGGGAAGAAGCGGACAAGAAGTTGGATGGACTACAACAGACTCCAAATGTTTTCTTCTTCTACTGTTGTGCATGATGGTAGTTTACTCCCCAAGTTAAGAGGATACAGCACCACTTCTAGACATTTTTTTTCCTTCGGTAACACAAAATTACTCTGTCGTAGAGTGGGCGAACAGCGGAAGTGCCTTGTGGTTCACTCATCCAGAGGGAGCGGTGCAACCAATAGAGTTCCACATACAGAAAATGTAGCTACAATCTGAAAAGTGCCCCATGGTTAGAGATTGATTTATAAAATTACTCATTCAGGAGACAACTCTGCTCCCTTTAGAAATGATTGTTGTCTTGTTTTAGCCCAGCAGCTGCTCCCCAGAGGGTCCTGCCCACCTGGAGTCCACCCTTCCTGTACCAGGTGGAGAGGAGAAAGTTAAAGACGATAGGTGCATCTTCAGTTACTTTCACATCAGTTCCTCTGTAGACCTGTTGCTAGAAACTTACATTGCTGTTTTGTCAGGATTCTGATGCCCCCACCACCCCCTTCCTTTGTGGCTCCAGTCGGGGTTCCACGTAAGAGGCCTCGGGAGGAGGACACGGCTAGTTTGCCCACCAGCACCGCATCACTGGGTATGTGTTTCTGCGTATTCTGAGACCCCCTGAGCTGTCGAGCCGTTGCTTCTGTGGAGTTGTGTGTAGCATAAGTAGCATCTCTCCCCATGGAGGAATGGGGGAGCGGAGACCTGTGTGAACGTCTCAGATGGCCGAACTCACTAACATGCTCTTCTTGTATATGTTTCTTTGTCTTTCCCTTATTTTCTCTCTCAACATGTGCCGTGGACGTGCCTGTATTGGATGTGTGCTCTGCTGCCGTTTCATTTGATATCTTCTCCTCCCTCCCCCCGGCTCTGGATCAAATCACCGCTTTTGCGGGGGCTCCCCAATGGGTTTCTTCTTTGTTTCTCTCTCTTGTCTCTCCCCCACGCCCCCATCTCCTTTTCTCCATTTTACGGCTCCCCCCTACAGGTGCTCAAGAAGAGGTGTGCGTGAAGAAGAATAAGTTGAGCGAGGATTCTTCGGGGCTAGTGCCCTACGGAGGAGATTCTTCTGACGATGAGGAGGAAAGGACGCGCTGCAGTAAGGCCGAAAACTCATAACCTCTGCCTGCCCCATACCCACTGTCCTGAGATAAACCACACCTACTATCTACATTTCTATCAACGTGATTCTAAAACCCACCGTAAAAGGAAAAGTCTACCCTTTTTTTTTTTTTTTTTTTTAAA
>NC_050514.1:11296937-11302037 GCF_002922805.2 Oryzias melastigma
TAAATAAGACTCTTCCAACTGCCTAAAAGTCAGTATTTGTAGTCAAAGACTTACATTTAAAAAGCTGCTTATTTTGTGGTCACTTGTCCTTTGGGAGTTTTAAAGTACTTTAAATAACTTTACTCTTGAAAACTGCAGTGTTTCCACATTGTAATATAGATTAGGCCTGAAGGAATACTCACTAACTCTCAATGAGACATTACTGAAATAACTAGGAAAAAACTGAATTGTTAAATCTAAAAATTCACCAAATTAGTGGTTACTTTCTGTATGGCAGCATGCAGGGTGGACTTTTCCATTTAAAACACAAGCTGTATATTTTTTTCCTTGTGGTAAATATATATAATTTTTCCAACTCATTTTATGTTGAAAGCAATATTTGGATCCCCAGCTTTATATTTTATTGGCCTGCTTCAGTTACCGAAGGTTAACTTACATATTGTAAAATTCAGTGAAGCCTTTTCTTATCTTGGAAAATGGTGTATGGCTGTTCCCATGGAATACTTTAATAAAACCAGTGAGAAACCTGAGTGGTCTTTAATCTGTAAATATTATGAATGTATTCCAAACTTTAAAGGGTTAAAATTTATTTAGCTGTAGCTGAGTCCCAAACATCATCTGCAGTTTGAGTTGATGCGTTAAATAAATGTGTACTCTGGAGCCTCGATGGCGTTGTGGACGGTGAGAGATCCCGGGTTGTCGAGGCTGAAACAGGGCTGCACATAATTCCTGAAGTGGCACTGGAAGGTGTGCAGGTGCTGCTCCAGATTCACATTGAAGAAGGACAGAGTTCCTCTGTCGTAGTCAAGTGCCACTCCGATTCGGACCGGATGCACCGTAATCCTCAAATCTGGACTCCAGCCGTTGTGCAGAAACTCATATTTGTGTCTGAAATAAATAAAAAAATTGCAATGGAAACATTAGGATGAAGAGTAAAACCACGATCATCAGTGTACAGTATTGTTCTGTCCTCTGGTTCTTGGATGCAAATGATGCTAAAATATGGAGCCAAGTGTTAACATTTCAAAGCATGCTGATCTAAATATTCCTTCTTATTGTGTTTTGGCAGAGTCGAGCACGAAAGGCTCACTCTGTGGACCCGTTATCCTCAGTAGTGGGTTGAGGATTAAAAAGTAGGCTATACACAGATGGCTTTGCCCATATTTACCGCTAGTTCTTGTTGTTTTGGGTTTATTCTTAAGAACTGGAAGCCTTTACAACTTGAACAACACCTGAAATTAAGTTAAAATGAAGCAAAGACTTTTTAAATCCTGGTCTTTAGTTGATGCTTCAAATTTAAGGAGTGCTATGACGGGAAAGGAATAGGCGAGGATGTCAAACTACTCTCAAACAGAAGAGATCAATGTGAGCTGTGTCAAAATATACCAACTTATGGACTTCCATGCTTTGTTTTCAAATTTGGTCATCACTAATCAGTTTATGAAAATAAAAAATCCTTCCAGAAATCCCTAAAACAAGTGTAGAGACTTCAGGAAGGATGAAAGTTACCTGGATGAACTCAGAATGTGTCTCATACACCAGGAGGACGCGTTCACGCCGAGGTATGAGTTTCTCTCCGTGTCCTCGTACGCAACTCCAATGCGAAACTCTGTCCCCTCGTCCACCTCAACTTCCCAGTAATGCCTCGCTCGCACTGGGATCAAATCCCCCAGGATGGCCACGCACCTGAACGTAGATACATCAGTGTGATCAGAACACGCACCTTTAAGATCCTGCACTGATGGTCTGTGTACTGCACCTGGTAAACGCGCTGTCGTCCAAAGCCATGGCGCTTATTGGCAGTTCTTCATCTCCATAAAATATAGTGAAACCATCTTCAGAGATGGCCAGGCAGGGATGGGCGGTTTCCTCCAGAAAGTAAAAGAACGTACCTGCACAGGTAATAGATGATAAAATACAGAAAGTAACAATTATAGTAATTCACATGTAAGTATATATTCATAAATGTTTTTTGATTTTTTTTTTCTAATTAATAGGAATATAGATCATTTAAGAAAATGCATTAAGAAAAGGCAGCTGAGGCAGCATAAAATTGACTTATTTTGTAATAAAGCTGTCAGTTTAGTGTTTCGTCACTTCAGTCCTCTTGCAAAACTATAGCGTCAATGCAGCTGCTGTTTTAGGTGCACTTTTATCATGCAAAACCTAATAAATGTTTTAAATTCTTCTTTTTAGCAGGGACAGTAGACATTAACAAACATTTCTGTAAGTGTAGAGATCAGTTTAAACTAGTCCTGGGGCAGGATGTAGAGGTCCCCAAAATATGGAAAAACAAGCACTGTGACATCAAAGGTTAAAGCATCAAACTCTTAAAAAATAAAAAAAAAATAGGACTTCATGCAAGTTAGTTCAAATGTATTGACATTTAGCAGAAAGCAAAACATTCATGCTGCACATGTAACATCTGAGCAAAAATATGTTCTAGAGATATGAGCATAATGGTTGTTTCAGCACAAACAGGGATGATAGAAATAGCTGATTATTGATTATAGGTGTGATATTAATTCACTCGTTACCATGATTTTATTATGTATTTAAAGGTAGTTAAGCATTTCATATCAGGGATGGCGTGGTGTTCCAAACTAAGAATCTTGCACAGTAAAACTGAGTGATTTTTTTGAATAAGAGAAAAATCTCCCATTTGCAGTGTATTAAAAGAAAAATTGACAGAGAAATGATAAAGTGCCATTTTCAGCACACATTTGCTATCCACAATGGTTTTGAAGACAGAATTCCAAATAAATAGGAGAATTTCAATAAACCAGCTGGTAAAAAGAGTTAAATTTTGCAAGTGGGTAAGTAGGGAAGGTTATTTGTATCATCACACAATTCATACGCATCATAATTTATAAGTGTTTCACAGAAAAAGATAAATTACAATTAATGTAATTAAAACAATTCAAGTGAAGAGTGCGTAAATAAATTAGACAGTGAGTGCATATTTTAATGTTTTGTTTTTTTAAAACACAGTATTTTTCTATTAAAACTCTTGTCAGTTGTGATGTTATGTCAACCAGGAGCTGACAGTTTGAGTCAAATCAACTCCTCACCTGACGTGGAGATGTAAACTGGGTCACTCTTGTCACTGGGCCCTCCGACGTTGACCGCTCTCACAGAAATCAGGTACCGTCGTCCTGACAGCAGCTGGATCAGACACTGACAGGTCGGCACCGCAACAATGGATCTAAAGGGAGGAAAATGTTCCTATTAGAAGAAAATATGTATATTTTATATTCTTATCTGGAAAACAGTGTCCACTTTTTGGGAGAGCTTTCAATCCCACAAGTCAGCATGCAAACAAATTCTGGAGATGTGAAGAAGTCAAAAACCTTTCAAGCATAAATTAGAGAGCTTCAGAGAGATTGAAAAGGTTTGGCTGTTTCCCTCAAGGGACTGTATGAAAAATGAAAACACTCTCACGTGTTAGGACCGTCTTCCAACTGAGGCAAACAGAACTGCAACAACCGAATCTAAGAATAGATTTTCTAGGACAGAGTGCGCCTTGATCCAGCAGCTGTACGACAGTGGGGCCTGAAAAATCTCAGGCAAGCACTAACAGAAACCCAGACCTTATTACAGGCAAGCTGGGCAAAAAAAAAAGAAACTATGGTGTATGTTTCAAGCTTTCTGTGTCCTGGAGCTATTTTATGCCAAATCTGTCAACTGCAAGTAAGTTATTAACAACATTCTTACTCAGTAACAGTACTTTGTGTGCCGTCGGTATCCATCTCACTGAGCTCCACCGTATAGGAGTCCACAGGATTGGTGTTCCCTGACTCCCAGCGGATCAGGGCGGCGTCCGGACAGCTCGTGCACTCCCTCTGCTTGATCACTGGAGGCGATGGCACTTCGGAGAGAAGATGAGAACTTTATTATTTCCACTGTAGCCCACGAAAACAAGTTCATTATTTACTCTGTTACCACATTTATCAGCCTGGATGCAGCTGCAGGAGTGTGACATTCATTACCTGTCATGTATAAGGCCTTCTCACTGGCTGGGCTGATGCCTGTGGTGTTGGTAGCTGTTACCCAAAGCTCATACTGAGCGTTAGGCAGCAGATCTGTCACCGTGCAGTGAGTCTCCTTCACTTTCACTGTGCTTACTGTAGAAAAACACACATTTAGTTTGCAGCTTCTCTGCAACATCCAGGGTTATTAGATCTTTAACCGCCTGGTACCGTGTGGTTCGCAGAAGCCGTCTGCTGGCGTGTCCTCCAGCACGGGCCTGTAGTAAAGGTCATAGTACTCCACTGTGTCGTCAGAGAATAAACTCCAGCAAACACGCAAAGACGTCTGGGTGGCAGAGTTGGACATCTGGGGGTTGATGACTGGAGCAGAAGGAGCTGTTTTTGTGTGTAAGGAATACTTCAAATTAATCCACTGACTGTATAAGAGAGAGTTCATATATACAGTCTACGGTTTAATCTAAACAGAGCGTGATGTGTTATGGCATCTTGATCTAGATTTTAGGCTAACATTAACATGTTCCTGTAACACCCTGGAAGATAAATGTAAGTCATTTTTAAAAATGTTTCTTTAATACATGCAGGTGTGTCTACACTCACTGTCCATTTTATTCGACACAAATGTTCAACCCCTCATTTACGCACTTCTAAACAAAAAATAACATGGCAGCAACTCTGCATTGAGGCACACGGTCAAGACGATCTGCTGCAGTTCAAACCGAGCATCAAAATGGAGAAGAAAGCTGATTAAAGTGACTTTGAATGAAGAATGGTTGTTGGTACCAGACGGGCTGGTCTGAATATTTCAGAAACTGTTCATATGGTGGGATTTTCACCCACAACCATATCTTGGGTTTCCAGAGAATGATCAGAAAAAGAGAAAATATCCAGTGAGGAGCACTTCTGTGGGCAGAAATGCCTTGTTGATGACAGAAGTCAGAGGAGAATGACCCGATTAATAACCACTTGTTACAACCGAGGTCTACAAAAGAGCATCTCTGAACGCAGAATCAGAATCTGAAAGCAGAGGAATCACCAGGTGTCACTCCTGTCAGCTAAGAACAGGAAACTGAGGCTACAATTTACACAGAATCACCTAAACTGGACAATAGAG
>NC_050514.1:11302171-11310756 GCF_002922805.2 Oryzias melastigma
AGAGCATCTCTGAACGCAGAACACGTCCAACCTTGAAGCAGATGGGCTACAGCAGCAGAGGACTCACCAGGTGTCACTCCTGTCAGCTAAGAACAGGAAACTGAGGCTACAATTTACACAGAATCACCTAAACTGGACAATAGAAGATTGGAAAAACGTCGTCTGGTCTGATGTGAGTCCATGTCTGCTGCAACATTCAGATGGAACGGTCAGAACTTGAAATCAACAACATGAAAGCATGGATCAATCCTGCCTTGTATCATCAGTTCTGGCTGGTGGTGGTGGTGTAATGGTGTGGGGATATTTTCTTGACACACGTTGGGCCTTTAATACCAATAGAGAATCATGACAACCTCCTATTGTTGCTGACCATGTCCATCCCTTTATGACCACAGTGTCTTCTGATGCTACTTCCAGCAGGATAGGCTCCATGTCATACATATGGAATCATCTCAGACTGGTTTCTAGAACATGAGAATGAGTTCACTGAACTCAAGTTCTCCACAGTCACCAGATCTCAATAGATCATCTTTGAGATGTGGTGGAACGGGAGATTGGCATCATAGATGTGCAGCCGAAAAATCTGCAGCAACTGTGATGCTATCATGTCAACATAAACGAAACTCTGAGGATTTTTTCCAATACCTTGTTGAATCTATGCCACCAAGTTCTAAAGGCAAAAGGGGGTCCAACCCGGAACTAGCAAGGTGGACCTAATAAAGTGGCCAGTGAGCGTAAATGATCCATTTGGAATCTGACAGGAAAAACGGTAACTAAACAAGAAATGGGTGAAATGATCATAACAGACCTGGGACGGCATTAATGGAGTCCATCATAGTTTTGACATCTGACAGATCTGCTGGCGGTGTTTCAAATTCAAGCTTTGTGGACAATGTGAGCTCAACCTTCTCCTTGGCAAACATCTCAATTCTGCAAAAGACACACAAGCAGTGGACAAAACTACAACCACAAAGCTAACAGTGTGGCTTATAACAACAAAATCCCTTTGAATCCGCTGCTAACAGCATCACACCATGCATACTCACTGGGCATCATCCACATTACCTTTTAATGATGGGAATAACTGTCTGTCAACAAATATGAAACAAAAGGACAGGAATTAAATACAACTATAAACTAGTGGTTTGTGCTTATGGAAAGAATGTGTATTTTCCTAAAATCAAACTGCAGCTATAGATTAATCTACAATTAAAATATGCATTGTGTATCCAACGATGGACACAAATTTGAGTGTCTACTTTAAAAAAAACCTCAAAACAAAGGTTAGTTACCTTCAGGAACACCCTCTTGTCTGGGGTGCGATAGATCTCCTGGGCTGTCTCAATGAGCTCTTTGGAGGCATCCAGCGCCTGACCGCAGGAGAGCAGCTGACTGTACAGAGCCTCCATCTTACTCTTCTTCTCCTCCAGCAGACCGGCAGCCCTCTCACTGTGTCGCTGGGACAGTGTCTGCAGCACATCGTTGTAGTGCTGCTCCAAGTGCTGCTCTTGGCGGCCAAAGTTTTCCTGCAGGCACCAGCCCAGAGGTACAGTGAGGGAAATAAGTATTTGAACAACCAGTGATTGTGCAAGTTGAGAGACATAATTTAAAAAAAAAAAGACATATCAAACATGCATCTAAGATGAAAATCTAAGACCCCTCCAATGTGTTCAAATCCTTATTTGCCTCACTCATTTAATCTCCAATGTCATTCATACTCCAAATCTGTGAGTGGGAAGCCCAGAAAAGTAGATATATGGACTAATGTAACAATAAATATGTAAGTCAAAGGTCAAACATTGAGGAAAATCCCCATCAAGGATGTAGAATGCAAAGATTTTTAAACTGCATTCAAAATATTTTTAAAGCAGTCCAGACTGTTATTGTACCTCAACAGTGAGAAAGATCTCCTCCAGGTGACCAGCAAAGTTCTCCATCTCAGCAACCTTGCCTTGCAAGCGGTTCCTGATTGAGGTCATTTCACTCTGAAAGCAAATGCAAGTCATGCCTCCAGCCTTTCTGTTTTTTGTTCAAACCAGTAACATGACTTATGAGTCAGTCTTTTGCTGCCAGGGTTTTATTTGGTTAGCTACTAAACAAATGCTGAATTGTGCTCCGCTTTCATTTTTTAAATGAATTTAATTATTCTTTCATGCATTTTTTTTCCACATGCAGTAAATGTACAAACACAGTCTGTCTAAAGGTTTTTACCTCATTTTCTTCTTTCATGAACACATTATCTTCATCATGCTCTATTCCGGTGGGAGATGAAGAGGTGTCCTCACAGGGTTCAAAATGAAGGGACTCGTTGGTGTTGACAGAAAATCTCTGGAAGGTCCTTCCTCCTCGATTTGCCTCCATTTTTGTGGAGTTTCAGCTTAAGGTCGAGGTGCCCGACTTCAATCACACCCAGCTTCCATCTTCAGATTTCATTCAGGTCCATTTGATTTAAACTGTGCCTGTACACAGATCTACATGTTATAGATCTATAACAAGAAAGTACAACATAAAAACAAGTCATCTAGTGGTCTAAATAGTAAATGAGCTGATACAAGAATTACCTGAATAATTCCGTCTTTTTTAAAGAGGAGGCAGAATGTCTGACAAGCAAAGTCTTCAAAAGTCTCAACCAGAAACGGTGACAAAAATAGAAAGGACTCATGTTGCTCAGATGTCACAGGCATGCCAACAAATTGCAAAACATGTATTTTTTTTTCCAGATAATCAAATACACTTTTAAGATTAACGGGGTTTAATTTACGTTTTTATCACATTTCGGATAAAAGTATTCAATAAACTGTCATGATAACTCCATAAATTTGAGTCTGATGTAAGGAAAATCCCCCAGCATGTGACTTCAAAGGTCAAAGGTGAGATATACTCAATGGCGTCATGACGTATTCTCGGGTCGTCGTAAAAATCTAAGCCAAATGAAAAAACTTTTGTGTCATTATTATTTAAAGGCTCAAACTTGACATTTCGTCTATTGTTATTAATTATATGCTTTTCTAGCTGTTCTCTATACACCAAACTAGTAATAGCTTGAAATAGTCAATATGACAGGACAATGTGTTCCATGGAAACGTACAAAAAAAAACAAAACAACTATTATATTAATTAAATAGCAACACCAAAAAATATGTGAATTTTATTTATTTTATCTTAGCACAGAAAAAAGTCCTAAAAAGGATTTCGTTTAACATCGTCTGCTCGATTAGCGTAGGGTCTTTAATAATTCCGAGTATTTTGTGTGGCACCTGAAGGCAACTTCCGGGATAGAAATGGCGGACGTTGTAAACAGTGCCAGCAGTTTGTTGGAGGCCAAGTGAACGTGTTTAAGGATGGACAGCATTGAGGCTGACCGTTTTGACAGCCTGGACGGCTGGGTGGCCGTCAAAAGTAACATATTTGAGGAGAGCGAGGCAGTGAAGCTGGGCTTCATCGTCGAGTGGAACGCCATCGAGTCAAAGTTCGCCGTCACCTGTCACAACCGAACGCTGCAGCGACAGAAACGCAAAGCCGATGTCGACCCAAGCGAGTCCCCGCTCAGCTGGGCTGGACTCTTCTCCGTCAGCGACTTGAAGCACATCCACCAGCAGTTCACGTGCGTGGCGGACGTACTGGGCGCGTGCTTTCCAGATTTATCTGCGTTTGAAGAAGGGAATCTGTGGGAGCTGCTGTTTCAAAGCCGGAGGTCAGCTCCGGAGCCCGACGCCGGGAGGGACTTCGACACGCCGTGCAGGAAGCTGGAGAAGTACTTCGTCACGGCGATCGACCTCTGTGGCCGAAAGATTGTTCTCGAAACGCTGTTCACTCAAGACGAGCGAGATGTGGAGGAGTACTTTGAAAACCTGCAGGAGTTCAAGAAGAAGAGCATGCAGGAGGAGATGTCGAGGGCGAAGAGTCACCTGAGACAGGTGAGGGCAGCAGCAGGCACGAGGAAGGATGACACTTCCCATTTAAACTTCTACAATGTTTGTGAAAAGTTCCTGTTTTTATTCTTCCCCCAGCAGTCTGTTGGCTTTAGTCATCAATTCATTGATGTATTTAGTTTTCCTTATAAGATAAATGGGCTTAAAATTCTAATTATTACATTAAAACCGGAATAAACTGTTTTCAAAACCATCAATACATTAACAATCTTTCTAATTAATCCAATCTTCTTTAAATAAATCGTCAAAATAAGTGGTAAGTTAATTGGTAAATAAATAATCAATCAGAACACATAAATAAAAGACAAAATTGTGAGGTTGTGGTTTCAAATTCTTAGTTGGATCATGTCGAAAAGATGATAGAAATATGACCCAGCATCCCTATTTAACAGGATTAAAGGTTTGGATCAGGGTTAAAAACATGTTTCCCAAAATGTGATAGGACTTAAAATAAAGTAAGAAGAGAAAAATAATAATAGAGTTTCATAGGGAGATGTGTTTCAAACTCCATGTGTGATGGATGTTTTTTGTTTTCTTGAAGACTAAGATGATATCTGTAAGACTGGCTCCACACAGTGGTGGTGCATAACAACAAACAGGATCCCAGCATGATGCAGCAGACACTGGCTCATAAAAGCTTAAAAGACTGAAACTTGTTTGCTGCTTTCAGTTTTTTGCACACAGATGTGGCCTTTCCAAGCATCAGCTGAACACAGTAGTAGATAAAAAATACACGAGAGAAGAAAACGTACTTTTTCAAATTTTCTTTTAAGGCATTTTTATTTTCTTTTTCAGATTTCTATAAGGTTTGAACACAATCATGCATGCTTTTATTTGTGAAATCGACTCTTTGAATCAAAATTGTTTTTATGACATAAGAATAGAATTTAGAATAGAATTTGACACCTTATTACATTATCAAATCAAAATATTCAAAATCTCTGTAAATTGAATCAATCTAGTAAATCTATTTTCAAATCATGCAATTAAAATTACAAAATGTGTTTGTTTTTGTAATAGTCTTTATGTCTTAGATTTTATCATTTTAACAAAAAAAAGTATAGAAACCCAGCAATTGAAAGCTGTTTTCTGGATTAGTAAACCCTTGCCGTCACACATCAACCCAAAGAACAGTCTTCATGTTCTTTGTATTTTCAGCTGCTTCAGAGTCACAAAAGCGCCGATCGAATGGTGGCGTTGCTCTCCATCTACGATGAGGAAGACGAGGCATACCAAGAGCTGGTGATGGTTGCCACCACGTTCTTCCAGTACCTGCTGCTGCCGTTCAGGAACATGAGAGAGCTGGCCTGTCTTTATAAGATGGAGATCCTGGTCAGTATCTTTTCAGTGTCATAATAATAAAGATGTTGGACACATAATAATGTAATAAAGCAATAAAGAAGGTCGTTTTTGTATTTTTTATTTTTTTTTACAACTTTCTAACAGATAAAAAAAAACATGGTTGTCTATCTGGTGGACATTTTCAGACCTTTTAAACAATCTAGTAATGCTGTTACATATTTAAGTCATTTTTATTTATTATTTTTGATGTAATTAACTGTAATTTCTGTTTTTGTGTTTCCTTGCAGAAGTCTTTGGAGTTTGAGGACTTGGGTCCCAAGAGGATTGCTGCTCTGGAGAAGGAGGCTGAGGAATGGAGAATGAAAGCAGAAGATGCAGCTGCTTCAATCCAGGACATCACAGTTACCTACTTTGAACAGACTTCAAAGGCTCTGGCGGGTACGAAAGGATGTTTATTTCATTTTTGCATTGATAATGATTTTTTTTTTTACTTACTTTAATGTGGTAAGAAAAAGATACACGAGTTGATGACAAGATTTCATGGTTTTTCAAGTGGAAGTCACAGTCAAACTTGATTCAAGACTTTATTAGAATAGCAAAAGATGCTGAAATGTAAAAAAAAAAAATCTGCTTTGAATTCTGGGAGGATTTAATGCAAACAGATTTTGATCAAATTTATTTTATTTCTAATATTTTCTGATACACTGTTTTGGACAGAAGTCACGACAATTTCCATCTTTTAAGTTGCATTTTCTCAACTTTAAAAGAAAGGAAGATTTTATTTTTTGTTGCCACGTGACTTCCTTTTTTTTTTTGTACTACATAGGCATGAAGTATTTTTTCATACTTTTCCAGGAATGGTGAAGCAGATGGAGGTGGATAAGAGTCGTTTTGGACCTGCCGCCTGGGCGTCAGCCGCTCCCAGACTGGAAAAACTCCGCTTCCTGTTAGCCAAAGAGACCCTGCAGCACATGAGAGCCGCAGAGATGTGCCTCAACCGCAAAAAGGACACCATCAGAGAGCGGGTACGCCTGACGGGCGGCCGTGAACACACATTAAAACGTTTTATGAGTCGGACACAGTCGTGTAGCTGAAGACGTGATTCTAAAATCTGTGTATTACCGGTAGATCTAAATCTGCAGGGATCGTGTGGTGCCTTCTTGCTCCGTTGCTTAGTATTCTAGTCTGATGTGAATCTCTGCCTGCTTTTGATCTATTTATAAAAGCTCTCTTAAAAACACAGAGATTGCCCCCGTTGCCTCCCCCAAAAACCTGCATTCATGAATAAGGAAGTGCGTCTGTATATGCGTGCTCCAATGTGGAAAAGTGCACGGATTCCTTATGCCAGTGTTTGTGTTTTAGGGAATATTATCACATTACTTGCAGGTGTGAGGCGCCATGCTGTGCTACTCAGGCTTTTTTTTTTTTGTGATGGGGGATGCAGAGGAACACCTTCGGCCTCATCACCTTCACGCTGCTGTATTATTCATCGGATTAGGCTTTTCTAAAATCTGGCTTGAGGATGCTGGAAGTACCCACCGCCGTGAAATCAACATGAGCCTTCGCATAGACGGCTGCGCACCAGTGTTTTCTAATGAGATCAGTGAGCCACGCCCACGCAGAGATTCCTGCTAGTGGCACCAAAACTCCATGACGGCAATGACAGAACAGCTGCGCCTTAAACATCACAGCATGAGGCCCTTTTTGTTTAACATGCAGGGTTTTTGGCTGATGTAACTCGATTCATAAAAAAAAAAACCTGCCCGTCCCTGTACAAGATCCTCTGTAGTTTAGTTTCAGAGCAGCAAGCAGATTTCAAAAGCAGTCTTTCTGCTTAGAAAAGAGGTGGTGCGCAAAAATGCACCAAATCTGTTTGTCTCAGCAGAACCTGAAACGTCTGTGATTCTAGGAAGTTTACAAAGTCCTCGATATGATCAAATAATACAGCAAACCTGCTTTCACTTCAGTGTTGTAAATTAAATAATTTAATAAAAAAAATATGGAAAAAAATTCACAAAACACAATTTACTCATCTTTAATTTAGAGTCTTTATGGTAGAACAGTTGTGCTAAATGTTTTATATCTATAAATTACACATAAAGAACGTGTTTCCCTTCATTCTCTTGCATGAAATAACAATGAAAAAATGACTTTTAAACCAGAGTTATGATAATGCAAAAATGTAAAACAGAAAAACCTTCCAAATGTAGACTCACCATCAGGAGTTGAACCGACACCCTTCTGATTAGTCGCTGCAGCTGCTCCACAGCTGTTTCCGTTCCTCCTGCAAACTGCTTTATTATACTTCTGTGAAAGGGACCTTTTTCACTGGTGTTCTTACATTTGAGTTATTTGGAAGAAAGTCTCCAAACTTTTTCTCTCCTCCAGTCTGATCCTTTGTTTGTTGTGCAGCTTGAGAACCTGAACTCTAAACCTGGTTCTGGGTCTTCGAGTGAGACCAACAAGCAGCAGGATTCAGTGGATCAACTGGAGCTGCAGTTCTATGAAACCCAGCTGGAACTGTATGACGCCAAGCTGGAGATCCTGAAGAACGAGGAGCAGCTCCTGATGGCGCAGATGGACACACTGCGGCGGCAGATCAAAGGTACCATTTAAATGTTAAGCAGTTGGGTCTTCTTTGTGGTGTGGGACCCAATGCTCTGCACGTTTAGGATCATTTAAAAGTTCTTAAAAAATGCTTTTATTTTATAGAAAATTATTTAGTGCTTTTTTTGTAATTTATGCACATGTTTTTTTTTTATTAATGTATTGATTGAATCGGGAGTGGATAAAAAAGTTTGAAGAAGAGCTTATTTCTGACGGCTGGGGGGCCACCAGCTCCCTGCTCCGCTCCATTCTGATGCATCCACTTGTAGATGAATTTATCCACGTACGTCTTTGTTTTCCTCATCTGAGCTAACATCTGGTTCAAAACTGTACAGCTAGATTGCTCCAATATTCCTCACCACTTTTGTTACAGTTGTGGGTTTAAGCGGCTGTAAATTAGTGGGAACGGTGTCAGCAATGAGGATGAGTTACTCCGAACCAACGATTCACAACGAATTTCTGATGCACTACTGCTGCTCTGCAGGAACTATGTCCTAGAAAATGACAAGTTTTTTTGATTTTGCCAAAAAATGTCATAATCTCAATTAAAAGGCCACTGGGAATGCTTTTACCATTAAATTCAAAGAAGATCAGAGTTGGTCTTTAAAATGTGCTGATGCTGAATTTTACCTTTGTTTATGGGGTCTTATTACCATTGACTGACATAAAAGATGGATACGTTTGTGTAAAGTGTTTACTTGAAGCCATTTGGTGAATCTGAACATGAATAATCGAGGGGGAAAG